>NW_028113058.1:0-25242 GCF_964234715.1 Podarcis melisellensis | reverse complement strand
AAGAAGTGGCAGAAGGAAAAGATGGTAATGCTACCCACAGCAGTGAAGCAAGACTACCGCCCCTTAAATGGAGGGAGAGGGCGGGGAAGGAATCCACCACTGGGAAGGAATCAATGTGCAAATTGCAAGAAGGAGGGTCATTGGAAGAGGGAGTGTCCTGAACCCCTGAGGTTGGAAGAAGTACGCCCAGGCCCAGGCTCCGGCCCAAAAAACCAGGGACGGGGACAGGGAATGATCCGAGATGGAAGATATCAGAGACCTGGACAAGGACGGAGTAGAGACAATTTCATTGGACTGGCAGAGGAGGATTTTACCCAAGACTAGGAACGACCAGACTCCATAAAGTTAGGCTTCCAGGAGCCCACGGTCACGATTCAATTAGGGAGCCATTTAATAGACTTTATGATAGATACTGGGGCTGAATACTCAGTACTCCCAGAACTATTGCAGAAAAAGGCATCCAAAAGTGTAGTCATTAAAAGTGCCACTGGTCAGTCAGCTAAGAGGTCTTTCCTCCAACCTTTGAAATGCCAGATTGGTTAGGGAAAAATATGACAGATACAGAGTCAGAACGGTTTCAGAGAGAAACAGAATTATCACTAGTGAAAAGGGTAAAATACCTAGGGGTAAATATAACAGCCAAAAATCTGAGTCTATTTAAAGATAATTATGAAAAATGTTGGTCGGAAATTAAGAGAGACTTGGAAAGTTGGGCAAAGCTGAAGCTTTCTTTGTTAGGCCGAATTGCTGCAATTAAGATGAATGTGCTGCCAAAGATGTTGTTTTTGTTTCAAACATTGCAAATTGTGGACAAAGCAGAGTGTTTCCGGAGGTGGCAGAGAGATATTTCCAAATTTGTCTGGCAGGGCAAAAAGCCCAGAATCAAGTTTAAGATATTAACAGATGCAAAGGTAAGAGGGGGCTTTGCCCTGCCAGACTTAAGGTTGTATTATGAAGCCGCAGCTTTCTGCTGGCTAAAGGATTGGCTACTTCTTGAGGACACTGATGTGTTAGATCTCGAAGGTTACAACAATGCTTTTGGTTGGCATGCATATTTGTGGTATGATAAAGTTAAGATCAATAAGGCCTTTAAGAACCATATTGTCAGAAAAGCAGTGTTTAATGTCTGGACTAAATATAAAGACTTACTGGAAAATAAAACACCAAGGTGGCTTTCACCTTTGGAAGCTAAGGCCCGAAAAGGAACCAATATGGAAGCCTACTGGCCAAAATATTGGGAACTGTTAGAAAAAGACGGAGATAATTGGAAATTGCAGAGTATGGAGAAAATGAAGGACAAAGTGCGAGACTGGTTACACTACGCTCAGATTAAGGAAACTTTTAAAAGTGACAAAAAGTTAGGATTCCAGGTGGAGAAATCGAAGTTGGAAACAGAACTGTTAGAACCTAAGACCAAGGTACTTTCAAGAATGTATAACTTGCTGTTGAAATGGAATACACAAGACGAAATGGTTAAATCGGCTATGATAAAATGGGCACAGGATATTGGGCATAATATTATGTTTGAGGATTGGGAAAGGTTGTGGACCACTGGGCTGAACTTTACTGCATGTAATGCTTTGAAAGAAAATGTAATGAAAATGATATACAGATGGTACATGACCCCAGTTAAACTTGCTAAAATATACCATTCGTCAGACAATAAATGCTGGAAATGTAAGGAAAATGAAGGAACATTCTACCACCTCTGGTGGACTTGCCCTAAGGTGAAGGCCTTCTGGGAAATGATATATAATGAGTTGAAAAAGGTGTTTAAGTATACCTTTACCAAGAAACCAGAGGCCTTTCTTCTGGGCATTGTCGACCAGAAGGTGTTAAAGAAAGATAGAACATTTTTCATGTATGCGACAACAGCAGCAAGGATACTACTCGCTAAGAATTGGAAAACTCAAGATCTACCCACACTGGAAGAATGGCAGATGCAACTGATGGACTATATGCAACTGGCGGAGATGACTGGCAGAATCCGAGACCTGGGAGAAGAAAGGATGGAAGAAGACTGGAAGAAATTCAAGATTTATTTACAAAAATATTATGATTTATCGGAATGTTAAAAAAGATGCTTAGTTATAAATAATTGGCCATCACTAAAATAGATCAGGAACTGATGATAAGAGAGATTAAGAAAAACAAATTTGCAGGAGAACAATTTTATTGTAATTAAGCGGTTTTAAAATTTGGAAATAAGATGATAGTTTGCTGGACAAAATTTATTAATGATGCAAATGGGAGTGGGAGGCGTGAGGAAGTTCAAAGAGGATATGAAATTTTGTTAAACAAAGTAATATTGTATACTGTTTTTGGATGCTTTCTTTTTTTCTGTAAAAATCTTAATAAATATTTATAAAAAAAAAAATGAAATGCCAGATTGGGGGACATCGTTTAACCCATCAGTTTTTGTATATACCTGAGTGTCCAATACCTCTCTTAGGTAGAGATATGCTGTCCAAATTGCAGGCCCAAATCACCTTCACTCCTCATGGTCCAGAAATGAAACTGCCATCAAAGGCAGCAGGAATAATTACCCTCTCAGTACCTAAGGAACAATCATGGCGCCTAATGTCAGCCCTGCAAGTCCAACCCACTTTGGATACAGAATTAAACAAGCTCCTCTGAACCCTACAGGTGCCACCAGGAGTATGGGCCAAAAATAGCCCACCAGGAATGGCTAAGAATATAGCTCCAATTGTAGTAACCCTAAAACCTATGGCTACCCCTGTATCTGTAAAGCAATATCCTTTACCCCGGCGAGCAGCAGAGGGCATCCAGAAACATTTGGACCGCCTATTAAAATATGGTCTGCTTAAGCCCTGCCAATCAGAATGGAACACACCCCTTTTGCCTGTTCGGAAACCTGGGACAGATTAATACAGGCCAGTACAGGACTTGAGGCTCGTAAACCAGGCTATCGAGACCTTGCACCCAAATGTACCAAACCCATATACCCTGCTGAGTTTGATCCCACCAGAAGCAACATTTTTTACTGTATTGGACTTGAAAGATGCATTCTTCTGTTGCCGGCTGGCACCACAGAGCCAATCTATATTTGCCTTCCAGTGGGAAGACCCTTTGACAGGAACAAAAGGCCAGCTAACCTGGACAAGATTGCCCCAGGGATTCAAAAATTCCCCAACTTTGGCGAAGGATCTAACAAGTTACCCCTCAATACCTGGAGAAAAGGTGGTTCTGCAATATGTAGATGACCTTATACTAGCGGCGAAGGATTTTGATACCTGTAAAGAAGGGACAGAGGAACTGCTCCACTTGCTCTGGCAAGCTGGCTACCGAGTTTCCCAGAAAAAGGCACAGTTATGTTTAGAAAAGGTCAAATATTTGGGCTTTGACATCTCACACCAACAACGAGCATTGAGACCAGAGAGGAAAGAAGCTATTTGCCTTATCAAGGAACCTACCACAAGGAAACAACTCAGAGGATTCCTGGGAACAGCAGGGTTTTGTAGACTATGGATACCTGATTTCAGCAGTCTGGCCAAGCCCTTACATGAAAACACTCGAGGTGCAGAAAAGGACCCATTCGTATGGGGACCTGAGCAGCAACAAGCCTTTTTAGTTATCAAACAACGACTTATGGAGGCCCCAGCCCTTGGGCTGCCTAATTCGGAAAAACCCTTTCAGCTGTATGTACATGAACAGAATGGGATTGCAGTGGCAGTCCTGACCCAGAGATTAGGAGGTTGGAACCGTTCAGTAGATTATTTGTCTAAACAATTGGACTCAGTAGCAAAAGGATGGCCTCCATGCCTAAGGGCAGTAGCGGCCACTGCAAGCCTTGTCAAAGAAGCTGATAAATTTACCTTCGGCCAGACGATGTATGTGAATGTACCTCATGCTGTTCTGACACTCATGGAATATAAGGGTAGTTATTGGCTAACGAACCCAAGGATGGCTAGATACCAAGGCCTATTGTGTGAAAATCCCAGGATTCATCTACGAGTAGTGAATATGCTCAATCCAGCAACTTTGCTGCCCCTACCAGAGGTAGATGATGAAGAATCACATGATTGTCTCCAAATAATGGATGAAGTTTATTCCAATAGACCCGATCTGAAAGATGAACCATTGAAAAATCCAGATGTTGTATATTATACTGATGAGAGCAGTTACCTGCATGAAGGTGCCAGATGAGCAGGATATGCTGTGGTCACCAATGAGGAAGTTGTGGAAGCTGAAGCTTTGCCTGTTGGCACCTCAGCACAAAAAGCTGAACTTATAGGTTTAACTAGAGCTCTGCAATTGGCAGCCGGATGTAAGGCAAACATCTATACTGATTCTAAATATGCCTTCTTAACCCTGCATGCACATGGTGCTCTATGGAAAGAAAGAGGTCTAATCGGAGCCCATGGGAAATATGGACCTGAAGTAGAAATCCTGTTGGAAGCAGTATGGACTCCAGAACAGAATGTTGTAATGCACTGCAAAGGTCATGGACGAGGAAGGGATCCAATAACCAGAGGAAATCATGCTGCTGACAAAGCAGCCCGAGAGGCAGCCCAAAAGCCTGTGAGAGGATTTATAGCAGCCCTCATACCAGAGGTAGTTCCAGAAGAAGTTAAATCTCACTATACCCCAGAAGAGAGGAAGTGGGCTGAACAGGAAGGAGCGGTTGTGAAGGACGGTTGGATGATCCTGCCGGACAATAGGATTTATGTACCTCACCACCTAGCAGGCACAATTGTAAGAAATTATCATGAATCTACTCACCTTGGTGGTACTGCAACCAGAGAGAGTCTCAGTCGGAAGTTGTATATTATTAATCTATCACAATTAGCAACTTGCATTTCACAGAAATGTGTTCTTTGTGCTAAAAACAATCCCAGGCAGGGACCGGTACAACCTCCTGGAATCCAACATGTGGGATACGTCCCCATGGAAAGCCTAATTGTGGACTTCACAGAGCTGGTCCCTTCTAAGGGATTCAAGTATCTCCTTGTGTTTGTAGATACTCTTACCGGATGGGTTGAAGCTTTTCCCACCCGAACTGAAAAGGCATGAGAGGTAACTAAGAGACTCCTCACTGAATTGATCCTGAGGTTTGGATTACCTAGATTCATTGCAAGTGATAATGGGCCAGCGTTCATTGATCAAGTAGTACAAGAAGTATGCCAAGTCCTACAAGTGAAATGGAGACTGCATGCAGCATATAGGCCTCAGAGTTCGGGGAAAACTGAAAGAATGAATCGGACTCTGAAAACCCAATTGGCAAAATTAACACAGGAAACAGGATTGGGATGGGTAGATGTGTTACCCATAACACTGTTTCGTGTTCGGTGCGCACCCACAAAAAGACTTAAGTTGTCACCTTTTGAGCTCCTGTATGGGAGGCCGCCCTCCTTTGTTCAGGATATTCCAGCTGACCTCAAACAGATAGGAGACCATGTGACACAGGGACAAGTGCAATCTCTCTCCCATGTTTTTGTTTCTCTTAACAGGTGGGCCCTTGAGTGCACGCCGTGCAGCATTGCCGAGCCGATTCATCAGTTCCAGGCTGGTGATAGCGTATGGGTGAAAGAGTGAAAACGTGATCCACTTGCACCTAAGTGGCGTGGACCTTACACCGTATTGCTCTCTACTCCAACAGCGGTGAAGGTAGCTGAGGTGACCCCCTGGATTCATCACTCCCGTTTGAAGAAGTCCGAAGGCAGTTGGACGTGCAAAGGTGACCCCTCTAATCCTTTAAAACTGACTCGCTCCAAAAACCCCTGTATCTAGCCCTATGGGGATCAGGCTAGGTCACGGGCAACATTAGACAACCGGCCTGCTGCAGCCACAACCTGGAAGCTGGCTGACCTGCGCACGCCTGAAGCTTGAGGAGCATCTGAACCAGCGATTGTGAACGGGAAGATTCTCTTATACAATTAATTGACTGCCCCCCCCTTGTGGAACAATTATCAGGGATATTACTCATTGGGGATCCTCGGGGTATATGTTTTGGTCTTGGTGGTTCCCCATTTCTGTCACTGGGGGAATTATATTGGGGCTAATATTTTTTTGCTATCACAATAAGGTAATTTTTTGTGGAAGGAATGCATATACTAGACATCAACATGATTTTATTATTAATCCTGATCCCTTGGGAAGGGGAAGGGTCCTTGAATCTGACCAAATTTGCTAAATATGGATTCCGCCATGACCACAATTTGTGGGTAGGCTTAGCTGAGATGGTAGCCAATGTTACAAATAGGACCAATTGCCTTGTTTGCTCTCTTGGGCCAGATGATTCAGAGGGAGGTATGCCCTTATTACCGATACCATTAAATGCCATTGGTATGGTAAGCGAAATGCCACACCAAACAGAAGTACAGAATTTCCCCGGATGGAACTCAACTAAACCAATACGAGTTATACCTGTGCAAGGGGAATTCTGTGTACATAAATCATCAGATGCAGCTGATTCTACCATGGTAGGCTCTTCTCATTGCCACTATACTTGGGATTATATTAAGTATAGTCAAACCTGGGCAAACGGTACTACCTATCGAACTCGGAATACCTTGCCCTGTGCACCTCCTTTTATTCATGCATGGAAAATGGTGTGGAACATAACTGTGACAGCAAAAGGCAATCTAACATACTGCACTGTGAACTCTATACCCCTTTTGATATTTCGCCTTATGCACTCCACGTACCAAAAACCTCAGACCCGATGGTTGTGGTGGATATGTGGAGAATGGGCATACAAGCAACTCCCTTCCAAATGGAGTGGGACTTGTTTCCTGGGATGGGTATTACCACCAATGTGGATTATGCCCACTAGTTCAGCCAAGCGTACACGAAGAAACGCTGATATTTCTCATATAGCAGGAGGAAGTACCCAAAGTTGGAGCGATACTGATGATTGGCCACCAGAGCGCATTATAGCCTACTATGAACCTGCCTCCTGGAATCCTGATGAGCTCATACAAGGGGCACGGGATCCTATTTATAATCTAAACAGAATAATTCGATTGCAAGCAGTAGTGGAACTTGTAACCAATGCAACGGCCCAGAGTTTGAGACTTATTGCACAACAGTTGGATGAAAGTAGAGCCGCCATTTTGCAGCTGAAAATGGGAATGGATTATGTACTTGCCAGGCAGGGAGGCCTATGTGGAGTCTTGAACTTGACAGGAAATGCCTGTTGCTTTAACATTTCTGATAATGGTGAGGCAATCCGTGTGTTGGCCACAAAGATGGAGAGTATAGCACATGTCCCAGTACAAACATGGGAAGGATGGGATATGGGATGGCTCACCAATTGCTTACCTAATGTTGCGGGACTCAAAGGGATACTATTGTCTTGCTTGTTTTTCTTGACGGTAGTAGTAATGGTTTTATGTATGGTGCCATGTATCATTTCATGTTTTAGAAGTACAATTTGCAAGATGACTTCAAATGAAACTCTACCTCATATCATGGCCCTATACAGAGCTTTACCTCAGGAATATGATGAAGGTCAAGCTATCAAGGGCACTTGGGATGAAGGTCCTTGAGCTTGAAAGGGGGGAATGAGGCATCTGATCAAGGCCTGTATTTTAAAAATAAGCTTAAAAGATGTTTTAATGCCAGGCAGAAGACCAGCTGGGTTTGGCATATGTTTATCTTCCTGGACAAGGGCCCCCTGATTTATAGCAGGAGCCAAAATTCTCAAAGTTGTAAAAAGGGAATTACAGGCTGAGAGCAAAGGTTACTAGGTTACTGACCCTACAGAATACAATCAAGCTGCAAAAGCACTCATTGTTTAACAAAATATAATACCATGTGTCTTCCATTAGAGACTTGAGCCACAGGTTAAACGGCAAGAGCTAATGGAAAAAGCAGTTGGCCAGGAAAGGGGTTGTAAACTGAAGAAGTTGCTTCTAAAAATCTATATATGTTATGTATGAAATATATTGGCTTAAATGTAATTATGCAAAGGATTTAGAAAGTAAGAAATGTTAGATTCTTATGTTAGATTCTTATTTCATAGAATCATATAGTTGGAAGAGACCACAAGAGCCATCGAGTCCAACCCCCTGCCAAGCAGGAAACACCATCAGAGCACTCCTGACATATGGTTGTCAGGCCTCTGCTTAAAGACCTCCAAAGAAGGAGATCTTTCATTGATGATGTGTGAGAATGTGAACCCAAGATCTCCGACATCTGTTTAAGATAAAAATTTAAAACCATTAACCATCTGTTTTGGAGGGCAAGGAGGGCAAGAGGTGAGCTGGTAATTAAGGTTCCTTGTTGAGGCAAATGTAAGATATATGACTATTTATTTGCCATTTATAGATAGAAGGAAATATAGCTCTTTGTCTCCCACAAAAGGTAATAGGAAATGGGTGTATCTTTTATGATTGGTTCTAGCAAACAGCCAATAGGAATTTCAACCAGGCTGATTGGACAGAGGCAGCCAAAGGAGGAGCAAGGGGGCTGAGCTGAGGAAATATAAGTGCTGACCATCAGGGCTGGAGTGGGCAGAGCTTTGGTAATCATATACCACTGTGTCTCTCATTTATTTGTCTGACAAATAAATTATTATTTTAATTTCTCTATTGCTGCGTTGAATATTTCATTCCAGCTAAGCGTTAACCACAAGCAGGGTGCTACAGTAGGATTTCCCCCCGCTTATATTTAAATCTGATCAATAAGATGGCGTGCAGCAAAACGGAGCCACAGCATGTGAAAAACAAGCATATTCAGCGACACTGTAGGAGAGCAGTATACAAGGAAGCTCTGCAAGAAAGTAAACTAAATAAACTAAAACCAAGATGAACTAAGGTTGCAAGGGAAACAAACAGGAGTGGGGAGGGACAATTTTCTATAGATAGATAGATAGCAAGATTCAAAGAATCTAAGTTGCTAAAACTAAGGAAGACTGGGGAAATAAAGCAACAACGGAATGAGATCAAAAATTGAAATATCATCTGAAGAAGCAGGAGAGGCAGGAGAAACATACTGCTGAGTCAGACAGGAGAAAAAACTGAGGAAGTGTCTGCCTCCCACAAGTCTTTGCGCCTGCCTGAGGTCATGTGAGAGGAAATACCCAATCCCCTGTTCCCAGCACTCCATGAAATAAATTATATATGTTCCTATTTTTTGCTGATCTTGTGAAAGCAGAAGCTTTGATTCTGAGTTGGTTGTTGGATACAAAACCATTAAAATAAATATCATCTTATAGATGATCTTATAGATTTGATCAGATTTTCTGCCTCGGTTTCTCTGCTCTTATACAAAAAGATGTGCAAAAATTGCTGGAGTTACATTTTACATTAGCAAGCCTTTCTGAACAGAACAGGCCAAGCTGCAACACATAATGAATTTTATACAAATACAGCAGTAACACAAATAACATTTTCATGCTAACATATGACAGACATGCATCTCATATATATCATGAGCAACAGATGGAAACTAGATAACAGTCAACAGACAAATAGTAAGCAATTCTAGCTTTATTTGTGTGAGGATTGAAAACAAAACTGTTTATGACTGGAAAATGCTAGCTCTCAAAATGGAATATTTAGCTTGTAGGGCACATAAAATGTGGCAAATCTGAGACTCAAAGTTGTTATATATATATTTGTCATTTCATATTGACATCCAGTTTCCCACATAGTATGTTTGTTGATGGAAGTTTGCTTCCCATCCTGTATGTGCAAATCTGTCTGGAAAGTTCCTTTCCAAAAGCAAGACACATAAAGAATATTCCAGTTTACAAATTCTGAAAGGCACATATACTACTAACATAGTGGCTGTATTTTATTTATTTTTCCTAGAATTGTCTATTTAAAGCATATTACAAGCACAAAAGACCCAAAGTTCTACAAAAGTAGAAACGGTCCTAAAATTAACAAGAAAAATGGTAATTAAAAGAGAGGAGCCACTTTTAACAAATTCATAGTCAGCCAAGTTTCTCTCATTCTTCTTCCAGCTATGTAAAAAAGAAACCTGCATCTTTCCAAAACTTCATTCTGTACACTCCAGCTCCCGATGCCATCCTTTAAGGCAGAAGTACTGTACAGAAGCCCCCGACGGGGTGGGTGGGTGTGGGGGACTCCCTGGTCCTGCATGGGGTAACTGTGCCCCTGAAGGAGCAGGCGCACAGCCTGGGAGTCATTTTAGACTCACAGGTGTCCATGGAGGTGCAGGTCAAATCTGTGTCCAGGGCGGCTGTCTACTAGCTCCATCTGGTAAGCAGGCTGACCCTCCCTACCTGTGGACAGTCTTGCCAGAATGGTGCATGCTCTAGTTATCTCTCGCTTGGACTTGAATGCGCTCTACATGGGGTTCCCTTTGAAGGTGACCTGAAAACTACAACTAATCCAGAATGCAGTAGCTAGACTGTGGACTGGAAGTGGCCAAGTGCTGACCTTTAAAGCCCTAAACGGCCTCGGCCCACTATACCCAAAAAAGCGTCTCCACCCCCCTTGTTCAACCCGGACACTGAGGTCCAGCTCCAAGGGTCTTCTGGCGGTGCCCTCACTGTGAGAAGCGAAGTTACAGGGAACCAGGAAGAGGGCCTTCTCGGTGGTGGCACCCACCCTGTGGAATGCCCTTCCACCAGATGTCAAGGAAATAAACAACTATCTGACTTTTAGAAGACACCTGAAGGCAGCGCTGTTTAGGAAAGCTTTTAATACTTGATGAATTATTGTATTTTTAAATATTTTGCTGGAAGCCACCCATAGTCGCTGGGGAAACCCAGCCAGATGGGTGGGATATTATTATTATTATTATTATTATTATTATTATTATTATTATTATTATTATTTGCTGCTCCTTTTCACGTTTATGTGTTTTGGAAAACAGAAGAGTGATGAAATAAGGTTCTTCAGCAACACTCATGTTAATGGTTCTTTGGTCACAGAGGGCTGTAAAAATTTATGCTTCAGAGCCTTAAATACAGTATTTGCTTTTAATTTCCAAAACAAACCCTGGAGTAAATACAATTTATTTATTTATTTACATACTGAACAAAGACCCAACGTTCCATTATAAGTAGCAGGTTCAAATTATATTTTCAGTTCTTTCCATATGGCTTCTGTTACAGAAATATGATTGTCAGCCATTTTGTTCATTGTCAAAACAATTTCTGTACTGCTGGAGAAGTACCAGTAATGGCTGCAGATTGTAGGCATGTGTGGCTGCATAAATATTTATTTTATTGCTTGACACAGCTTAGAACTCTGTAAATATGTATAAATTATTATTATTTTGCCATCAGTCATTCTAAAAACAAAGCTAAAATAAAAATAATAAAGAATGGTGATGAAGGTTTAGCTACACTAAAATATCATTTCTTTTACTGCACCATACCACTAGCCCAATCATGGCAATTGTCAAGAGAACTGGAATGAAAATCAGGGTAATCAAAATTTTATCTGGTGGATCTTCCCAATGCACTTTTTTTGAAGTACAGTTTGAAAAGAATTGTTTATGGATTCCAGTGATGAAGCCCTCAGCAATGGGGTTAGGCCAAAAGCACTTTGCTGTTGCAGCCTTGTCTTCTGTACATAGGGTAAAGTTGTTGTAAAACCTGAAGAGAAAAGAACATGACAATAAGTTTGACAAATACATACAAAAAACTCTTCTGACAACTCTTTCCCTTCTTTCACTCCAGTCTAACAGATTCTTGACAAGGGATCTGTTTCTTTCCAGCAATTTTCTTGCCACAGAAGTGCAGCAACAATTTGGAGCTGGACAAATATTATCTATGCTGGGAGGACTCCATACTCAGCTCTGTCCTTGAATTATGCTAATCTCTGTTACACTTCCATGTGGATATGCCACCTTTGGGTTGCCACCTTTGGTCAGGCAAAATAAGGGATAGGTGGGAGAAAACTGTGGAGCTAAAAATTTACCTCATGCAGAAATTACTTCAAAGCAATCCATTGCAATGATCAAATGGAAGCTATCTCAGCAACTGAAAACATTCTAACAACAATACTGAAAGGAAATGCTCCCACAAAAAGAGGACATCGTGGGGCAGCGGGCAGGCTTCTCCTGGGGGTGGGGGCAGAACCTCAATTAATTATTTTTAATTCTTTTCATTATTTTTGATAGTGAGCAAGCCTTGGATTATTCACATGTGTTGTATCATTTGGCAGAGACACCTATGCAACTACAGCATGAGGACATGACTTGCTGAAAAAATATTAACGGTAGCCCTATGATACCCTGCCACAGTATAAAGAGAAAATAAATAGTATATGCAGATATATGTTGGAAACTTCCAAACTGTATATATAGTAGAAAATGCTGAAAAACACCCAGAATAATTCAGGAAAACAAAAAATGAATGCTTTTCAACACAAGCTATGGTAGAATTCTATGTTGAACTGTGTGAAGAGTTTTTGTGGTGATAAAGCTCCTGGCAGTGAGAAGCTGAGCAGCTGTGATGTCATGGACTCCTTGCAAAACCCTAACTGTGGAAGGAATGGAAATTATCAATAGAATATTCATTAATGACCATGTCTGTGTGAGGCAGAGACTCAAGGAAGTTGAGAAAATGCAGCAGAAAATGCAGTGGACAAAGAAAACAGAAAACTGAGGAAGTATAGAGGAAAAAGGAAGAGGCCAAAGGAAAAGCTGCGCTGGGAATACAGAAACAAAAGGTGTGTGTAGAAAAAGCTCACGCAAGTATGAAGGGAGGAGAACTTTTATCTGTTGGGAGAAAAGGAGTGTGGCAGGAAGTAAGTCAGAGGGCTGTGCAAGGCTGGTCAAGAGCTGGGATGAGTGGACAAGGAAAGGAGCAATGGGCAGAGGAATGAAAAGCCAGGCGGATGCAGGAATGACTACCGATGGAGGCATATTTCCTCAAGAAATTCCTTCTTTCCCATAGGGAATGACAGTAGCCACACAAATAGGCATTGCTCTGGACAAATGACTTGGAGAACCTGCATTTTGGATTAAATATTTGTCAGTGGTGCTGACAAGAAAGCTGAGTCTGGAGGCCATGAATCTTCCAAAGGAGATGGCAAAATATGAGAATGTAGTGAAAGAGGAACAGAGTAGGAACCAACTATCTATCACCCACATCTAATCTAAAACATATTTAAACATAGGCAGCTGGAGGAAATGGATGAGAAGGTTGAGTGGCTGAGTTCTTATAGGGAAATATTTTGGACTGGTATTGTGATTTGTATCCTCAACCTGTGGCTTCCATGCCAGCTGGGGTGATACAAACATAGGAAAGTGTTTCTTATGTTTCTATCCCACCTGGATGGTGAATCATAAATGGGTGCAACTTGTCTAACTTCCCAACCAGATTCAAAATCTGAGGCTGCACAGGTTTTGTCCTTTCACAAAAGAGGACACTTCTGCCTAGCAGCGGCTCAGAAAAGAGATTTGGAAGAGATCAGAGTCTCCCCTTGCAACTGTTTCCTGCCCAGCAGCTGGTTGGCAAGACTGCTGACTCTCAGAGCCCTGTCTGCTCCATGGACTCTCTAGGGTGGGCAGGCGGGGGTAGCAGTGGTACCTCGGTTTACGAACTTAATCCGTTCCGGAAGTCTGTTCTTAAACTGAAACCGTTCTTAAACCGAGGCGCGCTTTCCCTAACGAGGCCTCCCGGTGCTGGTGCCCTTCCAGCGTTCGGATTCTGTTCTTAGACTGAGGTAAAGTTCACAAACACTACTTCCGGTTTTGCGGAGTTCATAAACCAAATCGTTCTTAAACAGGACTGTTCTTAAACCGAGGTACCACTGTGTTGAACAAGGTTAAAGGCCCCAAATACTTTAAACCTTTTCAGTTATTCTTGGATGCATTGGTCTGAAAATAAAATTGTTCAGATTATTTAGAGGTTTTAAGAATTACACATCAATTTTAAAATAATTAATCCAGATATGTGAGTCTGTAGAAGGCACAATTGTTTTGCCTCTCTCCAGGTCAAATATCATGAAAGGCACCCTGTATTTTATGCAACTTTTAGATAAATGATTGCTCAGCCTAATTACATACAAAATTAATTTAAAGGATAGATGATTCATGTTTGGGGGTGGTGTGGTATTTCAATTATCCCACACACAGAAATCACTGTGGGAAGAAAAAGAACTCTGGTCATCTCCACCCCTGCTTCCTGCTTCTTCAAAGAGGGACATGAGTAGCAGCTGCCCTGTGAGCAAGAAAAGCCAATGGCAGTGAGACAAATGATCATCATAGTCACTTTCTTACAAGGGCTATTTGAAGATCACATGCCTTCTTGGTTGAAGAGCAGAATGAAAATTAGTAAAGAAGTAAATAAAAAGTTTCTCACAAATCAAATGCAAGACTGTTGCTTCCCTGGGATCCTCATGAGTATATCTTGTGCATCTCATTATGTTACACTGAGCCAAAAAAAGCGGCCTCTCATTTTCCCAGTACAGTTCTTCAAAACAGTTTATCTTTAGCTCAATTTTCAGGTCACACATTCCCAGCTCCATGCATTATTATAAATACTATTAAAACAACAAATTTGTACATTAGGAGGGGCTTTACCATTGAGTGAGTGCTCCTCCAATCAACCCCACCCCCAGCTCTTTTGGGGAGCTGATGATCCAGCACTCAAACACATTGTGCATAGCAATTGTAGGTATCACAATCTGGGAAAGGCTCAGCTCCTCTACATCTTAAGTGAGGAAACTCTTGTATTATACAGCTGCATTTGAAATTATTCCAACCCCACTGCAAATCAGGATTATTTTCAAACTTTACAGACTTTCAGCTCAAAACAAAAAAAAATTTCTTCCAGTAGCACCTTAAAGACCAACTAAGTTAGTTCTTGGTATGAGCTTTCGTGTGCATGCACACTTCTTCAGATACCAGACTTTCAGCTGTTTGCAATGAGAAAATCAAACAAAAGCAATTGAAATAGCTCAACAAATGTTGCAAGTGGTTTCCCCAAATTCAACTGACATTGCAAATTATACTGGTTTCTCCAGTCTCACTATTATTCAACCCCTTCATGGCAAGCATCTTTAGTACTTAGTAGAGCAGCCTTTAGGGACGCAGGTGGCGCTGTGAGTTAAACCACAGAGCCTAGGACTTGCCGATCAGAAGGTCACGGTTCGAATCCCCGTGACGGGGTGAGCTCCCGTTGCTCGGTCCCTGTTCCTGCCAACTTATCAGTTCGAAAGCACGGCAAAGTGCAAATAGATAAATAGGTACCACTCTGGCGGGAAGGTAAATGGCGTATCCGTGCGCTGCTCTGGTTCGCCAGAAGCGGCTTAGTCATGCTGGCCACATGACCCGGAAGCTGTACTCCGGCTCCCTTGGCCAATAAAGCGAGATGAGCGCCGCAACCCCAGAGTCGGCCACAACTGGACCTTTACCTTTACCTTTAGAGCTGCCTTTTGCTGCTATGCCTTGCTGCAAGTGAGATGCACAGCCAGCTTCCAGCAGTGTTCCTGAGGAATCTGAGCCCATTCCTCATGAGCAATGGCCTCCAGATGTTGGGTTTGCATGCTGCAACCGCCTTCTTCAAACCCCACCATAGATTTTCTATGGGGTTCAAGTCAGGTAACTGTGATGGTCTTCCTGTAGAGCCTTCCAGGACTTTGTCTGCAACCAAGCCTTGGTGGAATTTGGGATCATTGTCCTGTTGGAAGGTCCAATGACTCCCAAGCTTCAGCTTCCTCACAGACAGCATGACATTTCCTCCTAGGAATCCATCCTGCCTTCCACACGCTTCAAGTTTCCAGTGCCAGAGGATGCAAAGCAGCCCCAGAGCATCACTGAGCCCCCACCATGTTTCACTGTAGGCACAGTTTTCTTTTCAGCATATGCTTCATTCTTCTTATTTCTGATATAGCGCTATTCCATGGGGCCACAAAGTTCCAATTTTGTTTCATCGCTCCACAAAACAGAATCCCAGAACTTCTGTGGCTTATTTACAGTGGTACCTTAGTTTACGAACTTAATCCGTTCTGGAAGTCCATTCTTAAACCAAAGCCATTCTTAAACTGAGGTGCGGTTTCCCTAATGAGGCCTCCCACTGCCAGTGCCCTTCCACCATTTTGGATTCCGTTCTTAGACCGAGGTAAATTTCACAAACTATTTCTGGTTTTGCAGGGTTCGTAAACCAAATCGTTCTTAAACAGGACTGTTCTTAAACCAAGGACACAGGTGAGCATTTCAGAGCTGAGTTTTCTTGTGCTTTGGGGTCAATAGTGGTGAACATCTTGGAGTTCTGGCATGGAAATCTTCTGCATTTAGTACACACCTTACTGTGCTCACTGAAACCTCAGTGCCTGCTGCCACCAAGTCTTGCTGCAGCTCTTTTGCAGTCACCCAAGGATTTTCCCCAGCCTGCCTTCTCAGAATTCTTGTTGCTGCCCCAAATAGCTTACTTTTTCTGCCCTGTCCAAGTAGTGTAACCACTGTTCATTAACTCTGAACTTGCGAACTATGCTTCCAACAATGTCTCTAGGAACATGCAGTGCCTTTGTTATCTTTTTGTATCCTGCTCCTTGTTTGTGAAGGGCGATGATCTCTTACCTTCTTGGACCATTCTCTTGACTTAGCCATATTTCTAACATGCAGCCAAATTTGACACTCTGCAACCCCCTAGCTAGTTCAGGTATTTCAGGTGTTCCAGCTCACCTGGTACAACTGATGAAGCCCTTGATTACTTGCATCAGGTGTGCTTGAGGCAACACTTGTTGTATTTGTGTTGTTGTGAGGGTTTCTATTTAGGGGGTTGAATAATACAGTGAGCCTGAAGAAGCCAGTATAAGTTGCATTTTCAGCTGAATTTGGGGAAACCACTTGAAGTGTCCATTGTGTTGAGCTGTTTCAATTGTTTTGTTTGATTTGCTCTAGAGGGGGAATCATGACACGTGTCTGATGGCAGAAAACACCACAAAAGTCTATTTATTAATCTAAGATGTTCATGAGCTTTTGAAAGGGCAGAAAGGCGGCAACTGCTCCTAAAAAATAAAATAAAATGCTATTTTCCCCAACAATTTAGTAACTTCCATCTTGTTTAATTTTTTATTTTACTTTAAATACCTGGGGATGTATCTGGCTTGTTAAAAACCAATTACGCCTTTTGCTTATCAATATAAATTAACATTTGAAGTTAACATAATTTTCTATTAAAATCATTTTCCATTAAAATCATTGTTACATCTATGCTAATAGCCTGACCATTACATATTTTGATCATGACAAACACATAAAATGACACTATTCATCCGCTATGCTTCTAATACCAGCAGTAAAGTCACAGTGCTAAGTAATGTGTACTGGATTTTTAAGAGAGACTCCCAGAGGAGAAATAAAAGCCTTTCTGGAAACATCTTGGGTTTAAGTGCAGTTAAATCATTATCGCTAGCCTGCATTAGCCAAGCATCATTCATCTCAGTAAAAGTTCTCTCACTGTGGATGAAGATCATAATACAGCAGCTAACACAACCCCAACTTCCAAGGAAATGGCAGGCAACTGTATCCAGATTGGAAAAGTTTTCACACATGAGGCTTAAACAAGAGAGTAATTGCAAGACAACTATTCAATATAGAAAGACCAGCTCATCTTCTCTGGACATGAACTGGACATAGAAGGCAGTATCAAAAAGAGATTTACTGAAATGTATTAATCACATCTTTTTTTCTTAAGTAATAGCAGGCATGGGGATGAATTTTCATCAGAACCATAGTTTGTGGAGTGGGGAGGTTTAACATTTTCTTCCCCTGCTGCAATCCTGACAAAAGTTCTGAAGAAAAACTAAGGTGCTAACTAACTAAAAGTTCTGCTAGCACAGTGACTTTTTGCTTTACAATGGAGCTTCCTCACCTCCTCTGCTCCTCTCACAACCCCTAAATGCCAGAGGTTCTCCAAAATGCCAGCAAGGCAGGGAAGGCTTCTGAGCAACAACAAAATGAGTGAGAGACAGATGTTAGCAGAGAGAGAAAGGCATGTCACAGAACTTCAAGAATTCTGTAGAATGTTCCAATTCTTTACAATGATCTAATTTAGCTGTCACAAAAACATGATCTTCTGTTTGTGAAACAACAAGAAGCATGTTGAAATTCAGTAGACCAACAGAACAGGACTGATCTGCACATCCTTATCCTGCACTGCAACTACTCAATCAAGTTTAATTTAGCAAAATTTACCAAGATTATTTTCTTTTTTTAAGAACCATTCTTTCTCAGCAGGAGGGAAGTCACATGTCCTTTTTGGAGAGAATATTGGAACTCCAAATATAAATGATCTCACCTCATCCCAAATTCATTTAGAGCAATGTCATTGAAAGTCAAAAGATTTTTTTTCAACATAATGATAATTATTGTTAGTCTTCATTGTCACAAACACATCTGTTCTATTCATTACTCCTTGCAGACAAACACAGCTGTGAGCAGAAGAAAATTTATAGCAGAAGGAAGAGGTATTTGACATAGTCTACTGAAGATCCTGTCAACAGAGTTTAGGGTAAACACAGTTTTAAGGATCCTGAACAATGTATTTGAAGACCCAGTGGTGGTATTTTATTGTCACAATACATATGCTTTATTTCCTGGCCCACACCTGCAGTGATTGTAAATATTCTGCTTAAGAGAAAAACATTCTGTTGGAAATCTGTTTGGTTAGGTTTTAATTCTTTATTCTACTCTTCCTGTAGTTAAAACACAATTTACAGTACTAGTCACATTTTACCAAGGACACTTGCAATATTAACAATAGGGCTCTTGTGGAATTGTGGAGATTAAAAGGGCATATACACTCACAGCAGCTCAAAGCTGAAAATATCACTTGGGTTCAACAGCTTTAAGCCAGGAGCAAAACCAGGCTTTATTTCAACGGGCTGACTAAACCAGGTGAGGGTAGCTGATGGGTCTTAAACTCTCACTCACCCTGTGTGTGAAGACAGGCTCCAGCGGATTGAGTAGATGAGACCAAGAGTAGGTCCAGTGGTCAAGAAGGCAGTGATTGTGCAAGCTGTGGAGGGAAGTGAGGAGTAGATGGGGCTCATCAACCTGGGAAGGGAGCCCACCTGGGAGAAGTAAACTCTGATCCTAAACCTCCACTGCCTTGTGGGACATATTCGAGAGAAGAGAGAAGTGGCTAAGGAGTAAACCCTACACAAATCCAGAGTGCAATCCTTAAGACCAGGGGTCAGCAAACTTTTTCAGCAGGGGGCCGGTCCACTGTCCCTCAGACCTTGTGGGGGGCTGAGCTATATTTTTTGGGGGGGGGATGAACGAATAACCCAGAGATGCATTTTAAATAAAAGGACACATTCTACTCATGTAAAAACATGCTGATTCCCGGACCATCTGCGGGCCGGATTTAGAAGGTGATTGGGCCAGATCCAGCCCCCGGGCCTTAGTTTGTCTACCCATGCCTAAGACCTCCTTCCAGCAACTCCTGCAACCAAGCTGGTGCCAAACATCTTCCTCTGCTTTCTGTGGTCACAGGAACAAGGTCAAGAGGGTCTTGTCATCCGGGCAGTCCACACTGCCCAGGCTTGTGCCCCAGAGAGGTTACTTCAGTGCTGCTAACATAGCAGTTTGACTTCATCCTCAAATGTGAACTGCATGTGTCCTCCACCCTAGGAATGTATGAAGGTAAAATTTATATTCATTGCTCCACCCACTTTTGCCCCTGGCCTCACCTACCACTGGAATATGGCCCTTGAAAGTTTGCTCAGAAAGGTATGCAGCTTACAGGCTGCCAAAGGTTCCTCACCTCATCTCGCCTCATCTAGGGCACAGTCCTTTGGGGTCTCAGAAATTCTACCTTTTCTCATGTCTGGAATGGACATGTAACCAAAGTCACTTCCTTCTCTGGATGCCTCCTTGATTTCATTCTTCACCTCAAGGTCACCCTGGGCAAGATCAGCAGGGCAACAGTACATCTCTGGTAGTCAGTTACTCTTAGGGCCTGGCATCACCACCCACAGTTGTTTTGTGGAAGGGTCGGCCTGCCCTGCAGGAATTTCTCACTTATTGGGTTCTGTGCCCAGGGAGCTTTTTTTGTAATTCTTTTAACGTAGTATATTGCAGGAGACCTCAGTATCAGTATACTGATACAGTATACCGCATAGGGTGGTGGTTGATTCACCTAAGATATGTGGCAAAAGGGGGAAGTATGCAGAGCAAGCTTGGCCAGATCCACTCCATTGTTTCCCCCTATCCAGCATACTCACACATGCAGGGCCAAGGTCAGCATTAAGACACTTAAAACCTGCAATTCAGATGCAAACCTCCACAGTGATGCTGTGCTCCTTGGGAAGAGCAATATGACATGTATTTCTCTTTAACAACAAAATAAAATAATTCAAGGCCTTCAACAGAGCTTCAGGACAGATGGTGGGAAACTATAACGGGAAAGGAAATTAGACCCCCACCCTTAATGGCCACTTGGGAGTCAGTGTTATGATGCTTTCTGTGTTAGCACAAAAGCCCTAAACGTGTTCATTCTTTACAATATGCAGAGATTTTGCAGTCAAGTCAGATCCCGGCTGGAATAATACAGCTGGAAACCAAAGCAGCAACACGAAAGACACCTGGAATGAATCATCAACCCAAAGTCACAGAAAGAACAGCCAAGGAAATGAGAGTCGATGATTAACTAAGAAGAGCTCTCAAATCTTGACATTTGTGACTGCCAACCACAAATGAACATTTGGAGCCCATTTTTCAAGAGACACATTAAAGTTTCATTTTGCTGTGAACTAATCAGGCATGACCCCTGCCAACAACTCAGTTTATGGAATGATACTGTAGAGAGCTATAAGCAGAAATAAGAGAGAAACCAACTGATCTCCAGCTGTAGAAAAATCCCTAACAGATTGGATAGGTTAATTCATGTTGAACATTTGGTCTGGTGCCAGAGCCAGTTAGATGAAATTGAGTTTTAGACTACCTGCATTCCTCCCGTGTCCTCCATGTTGCTTGCTCACTCACTGGAGATTCTTAGTGCTCTCTCTCTTGTAGAGGTAGAAAAATTCACTTTTGCAGTGACCACGCAGCAGGAATAAAGAGGAAATTTACGTTTTATTTCCAAACAGGAAGAATCTCCATGCTCAATGGTTAAACTTAATTTTTGCAGTTAATTTTTGCAGGCCAACAAAATGAGTTCATTGAATGCTCAACTCCTTCATTTCGTAATGGCTGTAAGCTGCTCATTCGAATCTGTCACAGAATCATAGAATCACAGACTGTGGACTCTCGAGGGAGACCATTCCACTGTCAAACAGCTCTCACTGTCAGAATGCTTTTCCTGAGGTTTAGTTGGAATCTCCTTTCTTATAACTTGAAGCCATTTGTTTGAGTCCTACCCTCCAGAGCAGGAGAAAACAAGCTCATTCCCTCTTCCATGTGACATCTCTTGAAGCTGGCTCTCATAATTCCTGTCAAGTCTCCTCTTTTTCAGACTAAACATACCCAGCACCTTCAACTGTTCCTCATAAGGCTTGGTTTCCAGACCTTTGATCATCCTGGTTGCCCTCCTCTGCACATGTTCCAGCTTGTCAACATTCTTCTTAAATTGTGGTGCCCAGAATTAGACACAGTATTCCAGGTATGGTCTGACTAAGGTAGAATAGAGCGGCACTATTACTTCCCTTGATCTGGACACTAGACTTCTGTTGATTAAGTCTAAAATAGCATTAGATTATTATTATTATTATTATTATTATTATTATTATTATTATTATTATTACTACTGCTGCATCACACAGTTAACACGTTAAGCTTGTGGTCCACCAAGACCCCTAGATCCTTTTCACATGTACTACTGTCCCCCATCTTATAAAACAGTCAGTTTGTAAGCATTTAGAAAAGGATGCTGTGATTGCTAAGACCCAGCATGGGTTTCTTGAAAACAAGTCAAGCCAGGTAAATCTCATTTTTCTTTCTGATGCTATTACAAGCTTGGTGGATCAGCGGAATGCTGTGAACACAGTGTATCTTGACTTCAGTAAGGCTTTTGACAAACTCTCCCATGATACTTTTGTGAGGAAGCTGATAAAATGTGAGCAAACAAGGTAACTGTGGGGTGGATTTGTAACTGGTTGACTAACCAAACCCAAAGAGTACTCATTAATCCTCCTCATCCTGGAAAAAAGTGACAAGTGGGGTGCCGCAGGGTTCTGTCCTGGGCCCGTTGTTGTTCAACATCTTCATAAACAACTTAGATGAAGGAATTGAGGAGATGCTTATCAAATTTACAGATGACACCAAACTAGGACGGGTAGCTAATGTTGCAGAAGACAGAATCAGGATTCATACTGGAGAACTGGGCCCAAATTAACAAAATGAAGTTCAATAGGGACAAATGAAAGGTTCTGCACTTAGGCAGGAATAACCAGCTGCACCAGTATAAGATGGAGGACACCTGGCTTGAAAAGGATCTTGGGTCTTGGTCAACCACAAGCCAGTGGCGGAAGAAGGGGGCGGGGGCGTTCCACCCTGGGTGCCATCCTTGAGGGGGAGTGACAAACCCGCACCGACACCACAGCATGTGGGGAATCGCCCATCCTGATGCCACAGCACGTGGTGGATTATGCCCCCCTGCGCAGCTCACCTGCCGCCAATGCCACAATGCGAGGAGGATCTCCGCACCTGCAGCTCGCCCCACTGCTGGTACGTAGTGGTGCTGTGCATGCGCCGCCAGGCGGTTTGCCCCTCCCCTGTGGGTGGTTCGACCCGCCCCTCAACACATCACACCGGGTGCCAAAGAGCCTTCCTTCGCCCCTGCCACAAGCTTCATATGAGTCAACCTTGTGATGCAGCACCAAAAAAAAGCTATTCTGGGTTACATCAACAGAAGCATTGTGTCCAAAATAAGAGCTGTTCCACAGTGGAATGGTCTCCCTCAGAAGGACTCTCCTTCTTTGGAGATTTTTAAACAGAGTTTGGGTGACCATATGACATGGATGCTTTAGCTGAGATTCCTAAATTGCAGGGGTTTGGTCTATGACCCTCAGGTTCAACTCTGCAATTCTATGGCACTTACATGATGCAACTATCAAGAGGGCCATGCTTGATGATGTATTAGATGATGTCAGTGTTATTGAGACGATGATACATAGTGGTGATACAACAGCATCTGCTTCATAAAAAGGTAAAGGGACACCTGACCATTAGGTCCAGTCGTGGCCGACTCTGGGGTTGCAGCGCTCATCTTGCTTTATTGGCCAAGGGAGCCAGCATGCCTAAGCTGCTTCTGGTGAACCAGAGCAGCGCACGGAAATGCCATTTACCTTCCTACCAGAGCGGTACCTATTTATCTACTTGCACTTTGAGGTGCTTTCGAACTGCTAGGTTGGCAGGAGCTGAGACCAAGCAACAGGAGCTCACCCCGTCGCGGGGATTCGAACTGCCGACCTTCTGATCGGCAAGCCCTAGGCTCTGTGGTTTAACCCACAGCGCCACCCGCATCCCATTTGCTTCATAGTATGGACGCAGGTGGCGCTGTGGGTTAAAGCCTCAGCGCCTAGGACTTGCCGATCGAAAGGTCGGCGGTTCGAATCCCTGCGGCGGGGTGCGCTCCCGCTGCTCGGTCCCAGCGCCTGCCAACCTAGCAGTTCGAAAGCACCTCCGGGTGCAAGTAGACAAATAGGGACCGCTTACCAGCGGGAAGGTAAACGGCGTTTCCGTGTGTGGCTCTGGCTCGCCAGAGCAGCAATGTCACGCTGGCCACGTGACCCGGAAGTGTCTCCGGACAGCGCTGGCCCCTGGCCTCTTAAGTGAGATGGGCGCACAACCCCAGAGTCTGTCAAGACTGGCCCGTACGGGCAGGGGTACCTTTACCTTTTTATGGCTTATTTCATACAATGAACCTATTCCAGAGAAAGTCAGTTGCACTTTGTATTTAACTTCTTTCACTGGTGTCAGGACTGCCTCCAGGTCCCAGCTCACAGAGGACCAACGCCCAGTTGATTTAATGTACAAAAGTCTTTATTGAAGCTTAGTTTCCATTTCAAACCCCAGAGCGTGCAATCCTACGTCTTGACTTCAGACCGGCGAAGTCCCCTCTGACTCACTACCCCTTCCGCACCAGTTTAAGATCCTAGCCCGGCTCCACCTCCTGCGCTGTTCCTTTCTTCGCTGGGTCCTTCTGCCCCCTGGGGTTTCCTCCTTCCTGGACTTTTCTGACGCTGACCCTCCTGAGTCTTGCCCTTCCTTCCGGCGGGCTTTAGGACCTGGCTCCTCATCCGGGCTACCTGCTGTGCCGCTCGCCTGTACATTTGAACTTGGCGCGCGCGCCCAGCCGGTAACCTTCCTTCTGACCGTTCCCCCGCTCTCCGATGTGGGCGTGGTCAACCCTGACTCATCTCCTCTCGCTGGTGGCGAGAACACTGTTCCCGATTCCTGGGACTCCTCCCCCCTACTGTGCTCTGGTGGGGAAGCTGGTCCTGATTTCCAGCTGCTGCTCAATGAGTCCCCGCTGGCCCCTTGTTTCTGGGGCTTCCCCTTTGGCACCCCCCTCGCCCTGGCCACGGGCGCTCCCTTCTGCGAGTCTTCCGATTCGCTGGTGAGACTCATGGAATCTCTCTGACCACTCTCACTGCCTACTCCCCCCTCGGATTCCTCCTCCTCGCTCTCCATTTGCTCCCCCTCCTGTGTCTCTGCTCCTGAACCCCTGACAACTGGTTACATTGGAACTTAATGAGGATTAACTTTGTATGTTCACAGACAGAATATGGGGTTGTTTTAAAGTAATACTAAAAAACTTGAACTGCAGTTATGAACTGAAAATTTATGATTTTTTCACATTTTAAAATGACATATTACAAGAACTATTATAAAAAAATCCCAGCAGCATTAAAAATAGGGAGCTACTGGCAACATGAATGCAATGAGTCTACAATGAAAAACTGACTTTTTATCCCCTGTTGTACCTAAACTAACTGCATTTCTTTGTTATATCATGAAGTGGTTTTCAAAGACAAAGTTTAAAATGGAAGGCATTGATGGTAATTGATGTCATGCATTTTATTTTATTTTTGTCATTTCTGTCAGGCTTCAAATGTTAGTAGGAAGGGAATGAGTGGGAGAATGCAAAAAAAAGGGGAAGAGGAGTTCAGGATGAAACGTACTGAAGTTCTAGGAACTGTGAGGCATCCATGTGATGTTGTTGCAGTAAGTGCTCTATCAGGATTGGGGCCAAAAGTCAGAAGTAAGTTGCCAGTATTCCCTGTTTGGATTAATCACAAATATATCATACCCTCCAACATTTATCCAATGATAATAGAGACATTCTCTTCTACATCAGGAAGCTTCTCCAGAGTATGATCTTGCCACACACATGTATGT
>NW_028113059.1:222500-227500 GCF_964234715.1 Podarcis melisellensis | reverse complement strand
ATTAGGGTTAGGGTTAGGGTTAGGATGAATGAACACCACAAGAACAATCCAAGATTAGGGTTAGGGTTAGGGTTCGGGTTAGGGTTCGGGTTAGGGTTAGGGTTAGTGTTAGGGTTAGGGTTAGGGTTAGGGTGAATGAACACCGCAAGAACAATCCAAGAATAGGGTTAGGGTTAGGGTTAGGGTTAGGGTTAGGGTTAGGGTTAGGGTTAGGGTTAGAGTTAGGGTTAGGGTTAGGGTTAGGGTTAGGGTGAATGAACACCGCAAGAAAAATCCAATAATAGGGTTAGGGTTAGGGTTAGGGTTAGGGTTAGGGTTAGGGTTAGGGTTAGGGTTAGGGTTAGGATGAGTGAACACCACAAGAACAATCCAGGATTAGGGTAAGGGTTAGGGTTAGGGTTAGGGTTAGGGTTGGGGTTAGGGTTAGGGTTAGGGTTAGGGTTAGGGTTAGGGTTAGGGTTAGGGTTAGGGTTAGGGTTAGGATGAATGAAAAACCGCAAGAACAATCCAAGATAAGGGTTAGTGTTAGTGTTAGTGTTAGGGTTAGGGTTAGGGTTAGGGTTAGGGTTAGGGTTAGGGTTAGGGTTAGGGTTAGGGTTAGGGTTAGGATGAATGAACACCGCAAGAACAATCCAAGATTAGGGTTAGGGTTAGGGTTAGGGTTAGGGTTAGGGTTAGGGTTAGGGTTAGGGTTAGGGTTAGGGTTAGGGTTAGGATGAATGAACACTACAAGAACAATCCAAGATTAGGGTTAGGGTTAGGGTTAGGGTTAGGGTTAGGGTTAGGGTTAGGGTTAGGGTTAGGGTTAGGGTTAGGGTTAGGATTAGGGTTAGGGTGAATGAACACCGCAAGAACAATCCAAGAATAGGGATAGGGTTAGGGTTAGGGTTAGGGTTAGGGTTAGGGTGAATGAACACCGCAAGAACAATCCAAGAATAGGGTTAGGGTTAGGGTTAGGGTTAGGTATAGGGTTAGGGTTAGGGTTAGGGTTAGGGTTAGGGTTAGAGTGAATGAACACCGGAAGAACAATCCAAGAATAGGGTTAGGGTTAGGGTTAGGGTTAGGGTTAGGGTTAGGGTTAGGGTTAGGTTTAGGATGAATGAACACCGCAAGAACAATCCAGGATTAGGGTAAGGGTTAGGGTTAGGGTTATGGTTAGGGTTGGGGTTAGGGTTAGGATGAATGAACACTACAAGAACAATCCAAGATTAGGGTTAGGGTTAGGGTTAGGGTTAGGGTTAGGGTTAGGGTTAGGGTTAGGGTTAGGGTTAGGGTTAGGGTGAATGAACACCGCAAGAAAAATCCAATAATAGGGTTAGGGTTAGGGTTAGGGTTAGGGTTAGGGATAGGGTTAGGGTTAGGGTTAGGGTTAGGGTTAGGATGAGTGAACACAACAAGAACAATCCAGGATTAGGGTAAGGGTTAGGGTTAGGGTTAGGGTTAGGGTTGGGGTTAGGGTTAGGATGAATGAACACTACAAGAACAATCCAAGATTAGGGTTAGGGTTAGGGTTAGGGTTAGGGTTAGGGTTAGGGTTAGGGTTAGGGTTAGGATGAATGAAAAACCGCAAGAACAATCCAAGATAAGGGTTAGTGTTAGTGTTAGTGTTAGTGTTAGTGTTAGTGTTAGTGTTAGTGTTAGGGTTAGGGTTAGGGTTAGGGTTAGGGTTAGGGTTAGGGTTAGGATGAATGAACACCGCAAGAACAATCCAAGATTAGGGTTAGGGTTAGGGTTAGGGTTAGGGTTAGGGTTAGGGTTAGGGTTAGGGTTAGGGTGAATGAACACCGCAAGAGCAATCCAAGATTAGGGTTAGGGTAAGGGTTAGGGTTAGGGTTAGGGTTAGGGTTAGGGTTAGGGTTAGGGTTAGGGTTAGTTTTAGGGTTAGGGTTAGGGTTAGGGTTAGGGTTAGGGTTAGGATGAATGAACACCGCAAGAACAATCCAAGATAAGGGTTAGGGTTAGGGTTAGGGTTAGGGTTAGGGTTAGGGTTAGGGTTAGGATGAATGAACACCGCAAGAACAATCCAAGATTAGGGTTAGGGTTAGGGTTAGGGTTAGGGTTAGGGTTAGGGTTAGGGTTAGGGTTAGGGGTAGGGTTAGGGTTAGGGTTAGGGTTAGGTTTAGGATGAATGAACACCGCAAGAACAATCCAAGATTAGGGTTAGGGTTAGGGTTAGGGTTAGGGTTAGGGTTAGGGTTAGGGTTAGGGTTAGGGTGAATGAACACCGCAAGAACAATCCAAGATTAGGGTTAGGTTTAGGTTTAGGGTTAGGGTTAGGGTTAGGGTTAGGGTTAGGGTTAGGGTTAGGATGAATGAACACCACAAGAACAATCCAAGATTAGGGTTAGGGTTAGGGTTCGGGTTAGGGTTCGGGTTAGGGTTAGGGTTAGTGTTAGGGTTAGGGTTAGGGTTAGGGTGAATGAACACCGCAAGAACAATCCAAGAATAGGGTTAGGGTTAGGGTTAGGGTTAGGGTTAGGGTTAGGGTTAGGGTTAGGGTTAGGGTTAGGGTTAGAGTTAGGGTTAGGGTTAGGGTTAGGGTTAGGGTGAATGAACACCGCAAGAAAAATCCAATAATAGGGTTAGGGTTAGGGTTAGGGTTAGGGTTAGGGTTAGGGTTAGGGTTAGGGTTAGGGTTAGGATGAGTGAACACCACAAGAACAATCCAGGATTAGGGTAAGGGTTAGGGTTAGGGTTAGGGTTAGGGTTGGGGTTAGGGTTAGGGTTAGGGTTAGGGTTAGGGTTAGGGTTAGGGTTAGGGTTAGGGTTAGGATGAATGAACACCGCAAGAACAATCCAAGATTAGGGTTAGGGTTAGGGTTAGGGTTAGGGTTAGGGTTAGGGTTAGGGTTAGGGTTAGGGTTAGGGTTAGGATGAATGAACACTACAAGAACAATCCAAGATTAGGGTTAGGGTTAGGGTTAGGGTTAGGGTTAGGGTTAGGGTTAGGGTTAGGGTTAGGGTTAGGGTTAGGGTTAGGATTAGGGTTAGGGTGAATGAACACCGCAAGAACAATCCAAGAATAGGGATAGGGTTAGGGTTAGGGTTAGGGTTAGGGTTAGGGTTAGGGTGAATGAACACCGCAAGAACAATCCAAGAATAGGGTTAGGGTTAGGGTTAGGGTTAGGTATAGGGTTAGGGTTAGGGTTAGGGTTAGGGTTAGAGTGAATGAACACCGGAAAAACAATCCAAGAATAGGGTTAGGGTTAGGGTTAGGGTTAGGGTTAGGGTTAGGGTTAGGTTTAGGATGAATGAACACCGCAAGAACAATCCAGGATTAGGGTAAGGGTTAGGGTTAGGGTTATGGTTAGGGTTGGGGTTAGGGTTAGGATGAATGAACACTACAAGAACAATCCAAGATTAGGGTTAGGGTTAGGGTTAGGGTTAGGGTTAGGGTTAGGGTTAGGGTTAGGGTTAGGGTTAGGGTGAATGAACACCGCAAGAAAAATCCAATAATAGGGTTAGGGTTAGGGTTAGGGTTAGGGTTAGGGATAGGGTTAGGGTTAGGGTTAGGGTTAGGGTTAGGATGAGTGAACACAACAAGAACAATCCAGGATTAGGGTAAGGGTTAGGGTTAGGGTTAGGGTTAGGGTTGGGGTTAGGGTTAGGATGAATGAACACTACAAGAACAATCCAAGATTAGGGTTAGGGTTAGGGTTAGGGTTAGGGTTAGGGTTAGGGTTAGGGTTAGGGTTAGGATGAATGAAAAACCGCAAGAACAATCCAAGATAAGGGTTAGTGTTAGTGTTAGTGTTAGTGTTAGTGTTAGGGTTAGGGTTAGGGTTAGGGTTAGGGTTAGGGTTAGGATGAATGAACACCGCAAGAACAATCCAAGATTAGGGTTAGGGTTAGGGTTAGGGTTAGGGTTAGGGTTAGGGTTAGGGTTAGGGTTAGGGTTAGGGTGAATGAACACCGCAAGAGCAATCCAAGATTAGGGTTAGGGTAAGGGTTAGGGTTAGGGTTAGGGTTAGGGTTAGGGTTAGGGTTAGGGTTAGGGTTAGTTTTAGGGTTAGGGTTAGGGTTAGGGTTAGGGTTAGGGTTAGGATGAATGAACACCGCAAGAACAATCCAAGATAAGGGTTAGGGTTAGGGTTAGGGTTAGGGTTAGGGTTAGGGTTAGGGTTAGGGTTAGGGTTAGGGTTAGGATGAATGAACACCGCAAGAGCAATCCAAGATTAGGGTTAGGGTTAGGGTTAGGGTTAGGGTTAGGGTTAGGGTTAGGGTTAGGGGTAGGGTTAGGGTTAGGGTTAGGGTTAGGTTTAGGATGAATGAACACCGCAAGAACAATCCAAGATTAGGGTTAGGGTTAGGGTTAGGGTTAGGGTTAGGGTTAGGGTTAGGGTTAGGGTTAGGGTTAGGGTGAATGAACACCGCAAGAACAATCCAAGAATAGGGTTAGGGTTAGGGTTAGGGTTAGGGTTAGGGTTAGGGTTAGGGTTAGGGTTAGGATGAATGAACACTACAAGAACAATCCAAGATTAGGGTTAGGGTTAGGGTTAGGGTTAGGGTTAGGGTTAGGGTTAGGGTTAGGGTTAGGGTTAGGGTTAGGATGAATGAACACCGCAAGAACAATCCAAGGTTAGGGTTAGGGTTAGGGTTAGGGTTAGGGTTAGGGTTAGGGTTAGGATGAATGAACACTACAAGAACAATCCAAGATTAGGGTTAGGGTTAGGGTTAGGGTTAGGGTTAGGGTTAGGGTTAGGGCTAGGGTTAGGGTTAGGGTTAGGGTTAGGGTTAGGGTTAGGGTGAATGAACACCGCAAGAACAATCCAAGAATAGGGATAGGGTTAGGGTTAGGGTTAGGGTTAGGGTTAGGGTTAGGGTTAGGGTTAGGATGGGTTAGGGTTAGGGTTAGGGTGAATGAACACCGCAAGAACAATCCAAGATTAGGGTTAGGGTTAGGGTTAGGGTTAGGATGAATGAACACTACAAGAACAATCTAAGATTAGGGTTAGGGTTAGGGTTAGGGTTAGGGTTAGGGTTAGGGTTAGGGTTAGGGT
>NW_028113059.1:215000-217500 GCF_964234715.1 Podarcis melisellensis | reverse complement strand
CGCAAGAGCAATCCAAGATTAGGGTTAGGGTTAGGGTTAGGGTTAGGGTTAGGGTTAGGGTTAGGGGTAGGGTTAGGGTTAGGGTTAGGGTTAGGTTTAGGATGAATGAACACCGCAAGAACAATCCAAGATTAGGGTTAGGGTTAGGGTTAGGGTTAGGGTTAGGGTTAGGGTTAGGGTTAGGGTTAGGGTTAGGGTGAATGAACACCGCAAGAACAATCCAAGAATAGGGTTAGGGTTAGGGTTAGGGTTAGGGTTAGGGTTAGGGTTAGGGTTAGGGTTAGGGTTAGGGTTAGGGTTAGGGTTAGGGTTAGGATGAATGAACACTACAAGAACAATCCAAGATTAGGGTTAGGGTTAGGGTTAGGGTTAGGGTTAGGGTTAGGGTTAGGGTTAGGGTTAGGGTTAGGGTTAGGATGAATGAACACCGCAAGAACAATCCAAGGTTAGGGTTAGGGTTAGGGTTAGGGTTAGGGTTAGGGTTAGGGTTAGGATGAATGAACACTACAAGAACAATCCAAGATTAGGGTTAGGGTTAGGGTTAGGGTTAGGGTTAGGGTTAGGGTTAGGGCTAGGGTTAGGGTTAGGGTTAGGGTTAGGGTTAGGGTTAGGGTTAGGGTGAATGAACACCGCAAGAACAATCCAAGAATAGGGATAGGGTTAGGGTTAGGGTTAGGGTTAGGGTTAGGGTTAGGGTTAGGGTTAGGGTTAGGGTTAGGGTTAGGGTTAGGATGGGTTAGGGTTAGGGTTAGGGTGAATGAACACCGCAAGAACAATCCAAGATTAGGGTTAGGGTTAGGGTTAGGGTTAGGATGAATGAACACTACAAGAACAATCTAAGATTAGGGTTAGGGTTAGGGTTAGGGTTAGGGTTAGGGTTAGGGTTAGGGTTAGGGTTAGGGTTAGGGTTAGGGTTAGGGTTAGGGTGAATGAACACCGCAAGAACAATCCAAGAATAGGGTTAGGGTTAGGGTTAGGGTTAGGGTTAGGGTTAGGGTTAGGGTTAGGGTTAGGGTTAGAGTGAATGAGCACCGGAAGAACAATCCAAGAATAGGGTAAGGGTTAGGGTTAGGGTTAGGGTTAGGGTTAGGGTTAGAGTTAGGGTTAGGGTTAGGTTTAGGATGAATGAACACCCCAAGAACAATCCAAGATTAGGGTTAGGGTTAGGGTTAGGGTTAGGATGAATGAACACTACAAGAACAAGCCAAGATTAGGGTTAGGATTAGGGTTAGGGTTAGGGTTAGGGTTAGGGTTAGGGTTAGGGTTAGGGTTAGGGTTAGGGTTAGGATGAATGAACACCGCAAGAACAATCCAAGATAAGGGTTAGTGTTAGTGTTAGTGTTAGTGTTAGTGTTAGGGTTAGGGTTAGGGTTAGGGTTAGGGTTAGGGTTAGGATGAATGAACACCGCAAGAACAATCCAAGATTAGGGTTAGGGTTAGGGTTAGGGTTAGGGTTAGGGTTAGGGTTAGGGTTAGGGTTAGGGTTAGGGTTAGGTTGAATGAACACCACAAGAACAATCCAAGATTAGGGTTAGGGTTAGGGTTAGGGTTAGGGTTAGGCTTAGGGTGAATGAACACCGCAAGAACAATCCAAGAATAGGGTTAGGGTTAGGGTTAGGGTTAGGGTTAGGGTTAGGGTTAGGGTTAGGGTTAGGGTTAGGGTGAATGAACACCGCAAGAACAATCCAAGAATAGGGTTAGGGTTAGGGTTAGGGTTAGGGTTAGGGTTAGGGTTAGGGTTAGGGTTAGGGTTAGGGTTAGGATGAATGAACACCACAAGAACAATCCAAGATTAGGGTTAGGGTTAGGGTTAGGGTTGGGGTTAGGGTTGGGGTTAGGGTTAGGGTTAGGGTTAGGGTTAGGGTTAGGTTTAGGATGAATGAACACCACAAGAACAATCCAAGATTAGGGTTAGGGTTAGGGTTAGGGTTAGGGTTAGGGTTAGGGTTAGGGTTAGGGTTAGGGTTAGGGTTAGGGTTAGGGTTAGGGTTAGGGTTAGGGTTAGGGTGAATGAACACCGCAAGAACAATCCAAGAATAGGGTTAGGGTTAGGGTTAGGGTTAGGGTTAGGGTTAGGGTTAGGGTTAGGGTTAGGATGGGTTAGGGTTAGGGTTAGGGTTAGGGTGAATGAACACCGCAAGAACAATCCAAGATTAGGGTTAGGGTTAGGGTTAGGGTTAGGATGAATGAACACTACAAGAACAATCTAAGATTAGGGTTAGGGTTAGGGTTAGGGTTAGAGTTAGGGTTAGGGTTAGGGTTAGGGTTAGGGTTAGGGTTAGGGTTAGGGTTAGGGTGAATGAGCACCGGAAGAACAATCCAAGAATAGGGTAAGGGTTAGGGTTAGGGTTAGGGTTAGGGTTAGGGTTAGAGTTAGGGTTAGGGTTAGGTTTAGGATGAATGAACACCGCAAGAACAATCCAAGATTAGGGTTAGGGTTAGGGTTAGGGTTAGGATGAATGAACACTACAAGAACAAGCCAAGATTAGGGTTAGGATTA
>NW_028113059.1:195000-202500 GCF_964234715.1 Podarcis melisellensis | reverse complement strand
ACCTGAGGCTTGCGCCTGATGGAGATGTTCAAGCGCACCTGACGGAAATGAAATTTCTGCGTCAACAGATGGTGGAACGCAATTTCCGTTTGCAGGAGGAAGTGTTTTGCTTCATGGTAATCAACAGCCTGAATCGGACTTACAAAACGGTTGCCAGTCAGCTGGGGTCCCTCCCAGCAGCTGATCTCACGTCGGAGAGGGTCTTTGCCGTGGTTCTTTGTGAACATGACAGACTTGCCGCCCTGGACGTGAAGGACAAGGGGAGGGAAGAACGGAGTTCTAACACCCCCACAGCTCAAGCTACTGGAGGAGATGCTGTAGCTATGAACGTTGTCCGATGCTACAATTGTGACCAGACTGGGCATATTCAGCGGAACTGCAAGAAGCCACGTAAGAATAAAGGAGCCAAGGGAAGCTCCACAAAGTCTGACGCGTCAGACAAAGGTCACACCAAGCCAAAGGCAAAGACTGCAAAGGCTTTGATGTCGCTAAAAGCCACACCAGAAGCGGGAAATTTCTTTGTCATCGATACTGGAGCCACAGTTCACATGACGGGACACAGAGGACTGTTTTCTACGTTTAAGAAGCAAAGCTTCGCTGTACAACAAGCCAACGGTCAAGAGCTGGAAGCGACCGGAATTGGGACTGTGTATCTTAAAAGTCTGAACTTGACTATAAACAATGTTTATTTGGTTCCAGAATTGAAGTACAATCTGCTCAGCGCTTCGCAGATTGCCAAGAAGGGACTAAAACTGTCCTATGATGATCAGAACTGCGAGATCTACAAAGATGGAGAGTTGTATCTTTCTGCCAAAGAGAAAGATGGACTGTATTTGTTGACTTTTGATCAAAGTGATTACATGAAATGTAATTCTTGTGATTCTAACATGATTTCTTTTGCAGGTGTAGCTGAGAAGAACGCCAAGCAGGTCACCTCAAGGGGCAAAAGAGCATTTCAGCGGGTGTATGCTGATGTGATTGGTCCTCTAGCGCCTTCTAGAGGCAATGCAAAGTATTACCTAATATGTGTTGATTCTTTTACAGGTTTTGTCTGGATTTATCTTTTGGAGAGACCGAAAGAAGCCTTAGAAAGGTTTAAAGAGTTTTGTGACAAGGTTAAAAATATGCATGATGCTGACATAGATTGTCTTTGCACAGATGAGAAGCCAATTTTTCTTTTACAGGAGTTCCAGAGGTTCCTGAAGAAGAAAGGGATAAGACACAAACTTGCAGCTTCCGAAGAAGCTTGGAATAGATGTGTTTGTGTGAGGGTGAACAAAGAATTGCAAAAGGGAATGCATGCGCAATTGCTTAGTTCACATCTGCCACATGAGTACTGGGCTGAATCGCTAATGTCATATTGTTATACCTGGTTGAGAAAGTTTTCAAAAGAGTTGGGAAGTTCTCCTTTTGAGAAACTGTTCCACAGAAAACCTTCTGTTGCCCATTTCAAGGTTTTTGGGTCTCATGTGAGAACAGAAGCTCCAGGTGGAGTAAAGAATGCCAGAGGCATTTTTGTGGGTTATGAAAAGGGTCTCTACAGAGTAATTTTGTCTGAATCTGGAAAGGTGATTCTCACAAAATTTCTAGAGAGTGCTCCTGAACAGGAGAGAGTGATTGTTCACACATTTCCCACAGGTGATGATGATGATGATGTTGATTTTATTGAGTTCAGTAGTACTGATGATGACAGCGATAGCTCAGACAGCTCAGTTGTCACAGTCATTGAGAGGAAATCTCACATAATGACTAGACCCTCAGAAGAGGAGGATGAACCACTGATTAAGCTTAGTACTGGTTCTCCAGAGAGTTCAAAGGCTGAACCAGAAAGCAAAGAAGAGCAGCACCTCTTACGTAGGTCTGAGAGAGCAACGAAGGGTGTACCACCCAAGAGGTATTCACAAGAGTTTGCTTACTTAGCTGTTGCTGTTGTAAACGACCACGGTCAGATTGAAGCTGTGTCTGAGTCAGAGACAAAGGCACAACAGAGAGTTGTTAACCAAGGTAATGCAGAAGCACTCATTCCTTGGAAGTCACACAACCAGAGAGGTACATTGGTAAAACCAGTGGCGGGTAGTTCCAAGGGTGGAACTGAAACAACAGGGGAATGTTATAAGTATAACAACTGTTTGTTTTCTTCTCTGGATGACGCTTTGCTCGCAGCACGCATTGATACTTTAGGGGGAGGATGTTATTCTAAAGCACCAAAGCTGCAGCAAGCAAAGGCAGCACAGTCTGCTGCTTGTGGCTGGAAAGCCAAACAGGATGTTTGTGACTGTTGCCATGGGAACAAAGGGGCAGTCCATTCTATACTGAGCACCGGATGTTAGCTCAGTGGGTTTGTCATATGACCTGTACAGGATGTACATGGGTGGAGTTGAGTTCTCTCTCTGTATGTTGAAGAGAGCAGACATGTTTTCTGGATGACTGCTAAAAGACACAAATAAAAGGACATGTAGATACGTTACTGTCTGTGTCTGATTCCCCTCCCTGGGGATATGCAGGGAGGAGGAGAGAAGGAGAAGCAGTTGGTGTGTTTTCCTCACAGCCTGAGGAAAATCGCCGGAACGGACCTCGTGTTGTTTATCCTGCCGGGAGACGCCGGAGGGAGGTCTAAGGAATTCAGCCGGTGCCTGATCAGATAGGCACATACCGATGACCGGGTAGCAGAATTCCAACAAGGGTTAGGGTTAGGGATAGGATGAATGAACACCACAAGAACAATCCAAGATTAGGGTTAGGGTTAGGGTTAGGGTTAGGGTTAGGGTTAGGGTTAGGGTTAGGGTGAATGAACACCGCAAGAACAATCCAAGAATAGGGTTAGGGTTAGGGTTAGGGTTAGGGTTAGGGTTAGGGTTAGGGTTAGGGTTAGGGGTAGGGTTAGGGTTAGGGTTAGGGTTAGGGTTAGGGTTAGGGTTAGGGTTAGGATGAATGAACACTGCAAGAACAATCCAAGATAAGGGTTAGGGTTAGGGTTAGGGTTAGGGTTAGGGTTAGGGTTAGGGTTAGGGTTAGGGTTAGGGTTAGGGTTAGGATGAATGAACACCGCAAGAACAATCCAAGAATAGGGTTGGGGTTAGGGTTAGGGTTAGGGTTAGGGTTAGGGTTAGGGTTAGGGTTAGGGTTAGGGTTAGGATGAATGAACACTAGGGGAACAATTCAAGATTAGGGTTAGGGTTAGGGTTAGGGTTAGGGTTAGGGTTAGGGTTAGGGTTAGGGTTAGGGTTAGGGTGAATGAACACCGCAAGAACAATCCAAGATTAGGGTTAGGGTTAGGGTTAGGGTTAGGGTTAGGGTTAGGGTTAGGGTTAGGGTTAGGGTTAGGATGAATGAACACCACAAGAACAATCCAAGATTAGGGTTAGGGTTAGGGTTAGGGTTAGGGTTAGGGTTAGGGTTAGGGTTAGGGTTAGGGTTAGGGTTAGGGTTAGGGTTAGGGTGAATGAACACCGCAAGAACAATCCAAGAATAGGGTTAGGGTTAGGGTTGGGGTTAGGGTTAGGGTTAGGGTTAGGGTTAGGATTAGGGTTAGGGTTAGAGTTAGGGTTAGGGTTAGGGTTAGGGTTAGGGTTAGGGTTAGGGTTAGGGTTAGGGTTAGGGTTAGGGTGAATGAACACCGGAAGAACAATCCAAGAATAGGGTTAGGGTTAGGGTTAGGGTTAGGGTTCGGGTTAGGGTTAGGGTTAGGGTTAGGGTTAGGGTTAGGGTTAGGGTTAGGGTTAGGATGAGTGAACACCACAAGAACAATCCAAGATTAGGGTAAGGGTTAGGGTTAGGGTTAGAGTTAGGGTTAGGGTTGGGGTTAGGGTTAGGGTTAGGGTTAGGGTTAGGGTTAGGGTTAGGGTTAGGGTTAGGGTTAGGGTTAGGGTTAGGGTTAGGATGAATGAACACTACAAGAACAATCCAAGATTAGGGTTAGGGTTAGGGTTAGGGTTAGGGTTAGGGTTAGGGTTAGGGTTAGGGTTAGGGTTAGGGTTAGGGTTAGGGTTAGGGTTAGGGTTAGGGTGAATGAACACCGCAAGAACAATCCAAGAATAGGGTTAGGGTTAGGGTTAGGGTTAGGGTTAGGGTTAGGGTGAGGGTTAGAGTTAGGGTTAGGGTTAGGGTTAGGGTTAGGGTTAGGGTTAGGGTTAGGGTTAGGGTGAATGAAGACCACAAGAACAATCCAAGATTAGGGTTAGGGTTAGGGTTAGGGTTAGGGTTAGGGTTAGGGTTAGGGTTAGGGTTAGGGTTAGGGTTAGGGTTAGGGTGAATGAACAACGCAAGAACAATCCAAGATTAGGGTTAGGGTTAGGGTTAGGGTTAGGGTTAGGGTTAGAGTTAGGGTTAGGGTGAATGAACACCGCAAGAACAATCCAAGATTAGGGTTAGGGTTAGGGTTAGGGTTAGGGTTAGGGTTAGGGTTAGGGTTAAGGTTAGGGTTAGGGTTAGGGTTAGGGTTAGGGTTAGCGTTAGCGTTAGCGTTAGGGTGAATGAACACCGCAAGAGCAATCCAAGATTAGGGTTAGGGTAAGGGTTAGGGTTAGGGTTAGGGTTAAGGTTAGTTTTAGGGTTAGGGTTAGGGTTAGGGTTAGGGTTAGGGTTAGGGTTAGGGTTAGGGTTAGGGTTAGGGTTAGGGTTAGGGTGAATGAACACCGCAAGAACAATCCAAGAATAGGGTTAGGGTTAGAGTTAGGGTTAGGGTTAGGGTTAGGGTTAGGGTTAGGATGAATGAAGACCGCAAGAACAATCCAAGAATAGGGTTGGGGTTAGGGTTAGGGTTAGGGTTAGGGTTAGGGTTAGGGTTAGGGTTAGGGTTAGGGTTAGGATGAATGAACACTAGGGGAACAATTCAAGATTAGGGTTAGGGTTAGGGTTAGGGTTAGGGTTAGGGTTAGGGTTAGGGTTAGGGTTAGGGTTAGGGTTAGGGTTAGGGTTAGGATGAATGAACACCACAAGAACAATCCAAGATTAGGGTTAGGGTTAGGGTTAGGGTTAGGGTTAGGGTTAGGGTTAGGATGAATGAACACCACAAGAACAATCCAAGATTAGGGTTAGGGTTAGGGTTAGGGTTAGGGTTAGGGTTAGGGTTAGGGTTAGGGTTAGGGTTAGGGTTGGTTAGGGTTAGGGTTAGGGTTAGGGTGAATGAACACCGCAAGAACAATCCAAGAATAGGGTTAGGGTTAGGGTTGGGGTTAGGGTTAGGGTTAGGGTTAGGGTTAGGATTAGGGTTAGGGTTAGAGTTAGGGTTAGGGTTAGGGTTAGGGTTAGGGTTAGGGTTAGGGTTAGGGTTAGGGTGAATGAACACCGGAAGAACAATCCAAGAATAGGGTTAGGGTTAGGGTTAGGGTTAGGGTTAGGGTTAGGGTTAGGGTTAGGGTTAGGGTTAGGATGAGTGAACACCACAAGAACAATCCAAGATTAGGGTAAGGGTTAGGGTTAGGGTTAGAGTTAGGGTTAGGGTTGGGGTTAGGGTTAGGGTTAGGGTTAGGGTTAGGGTTAGGGTTAGGGTTAGGGTTAGGGTTAGGGTTAGGGTTAGGGTTAGGGTTAGGGTTAGGATGAATGAACACTACAAGAACAATCCAAGATTAGGGTTAGGGTTAGGGTTAGGGTTAGGGTTAGGGTTAGGGTTAGGGTTAGGGTTAGGGTTAGGGTTAGGGTGAATGAACACCGCAAGAACAATCCAAGAATAGGGTTAGGGTTAGGGTTAGGGTTAGGGTTAGGGTTAGGGTTAGGGTTAGGGTTAGGGTGAGGGTTAGAGTTAGGGTTAGGGTTAGGGTTAGGGTTAGGGTTAGGGTGAATGAACACCGCAAGAACAATCCAAGAATAGGGTTAGGGTTAGGGTTAGGGTTAGGGTTAGGGTTAGGGTTAGGGTTAGGGTTAGGGTTAGGGTTAGGGTTAGGGTTAGGGTTAGGGTTAGGATGAATGAAGACCACAAGAACAATCGAAGATTAGAGTTAGGGTTAGGGTTAGGGTTAGGGTTAGGGTTAGGGTTAGGGTGAATGAACAACGCAAGAACAATCCAAGATTAGGGTTAGGGTTAGGGTTAGGGTTAGAGTTAGGGTTAGGGTGAATGAACACCGCAAGAACAATCCAAGATTAGGGTTAGGGTTAGGGTTAGGGTTAGGGTTAGGGTTAAGGTTAGGGTTAGGGTTAGGGTTAGGGTTAGGGTTAGGGTTAGCGTTAGCGTTAGCGTTAGCGTTAGCGTTAGGGTGAATGAACACCGCAAGAGCAATCCAAGATTAGGGTTAGGGTAAGGGTTAGGGTTAGGGTTAGGGTTAAGGTTAGTTTTAGGGTTAGGGTTAGGGTTAGGGTTAGGGTTAGGGTTAGGGTTAGGGTTAGGGTGAATGAACACCGCAAGAACAATCCAAGAATAGGGTTAGGGTTAGGGTTAGGGTTAGGGTTAGGGTTAGGGTTAGGGTTAGGGTTAGGGTTAGGGTTAGGGTTAGGGTTATGGTTAGGGTTAGGGTTAGGATGAGTGAACACCACAAGAACAATCCAAGATTAGGGTAAGGGTTAGGGTTAGAGTTAGGGTTAGGGTTGGGGTTAGGGTTAGGGTTAGGGTTAGGGTTAGGGTTAGGGTTAGGGTTAGGGTTAGGGTTAGGGTTAGGGTTAGGGTTAGGGTTAGGATGAATGAACACCACAAGAACAATCCAAGATTAGGGTTAGGGTTAGGGTTAGGGTTAGGGTTAGGGTTAGGGTTAGGGTTAGGGTTAGGGTTAGCGTTAGGGTTAGGGTTAGGGTTAGGGTTAGGGTTAGGGTTAGGGTTAGGGTTAGGGTTAGGGTTAGGGTGAATGAACACCGCAAGAACAATCCAAGAATAGGGTTAGGGTTAGGGTTAGGGTTAGGGTTAGGGTTAGGGTTAGGGTGAATGAACACCGCAAGAACAATCCAAGAATAGGGTTAGGGTTAGGGTTAGGGTTAGGGTTAGGGTTAGGGTTAGGGTTAGGATGAATGAAGACCACAAGAACAATCCAAGATTAGGGTTAGGGTTAGGGTTAGGGTTAGGGTTAGGGTTAGGGTTAGGGTTAGGGTTAGGGTTAGGGTGAATGAACAACGCAAGAACAATCCAAGATTAGGGTTAGGGTTAGGGTTAGGGTTAGGGTTAGAGTTAGGGTTAGGGTGAATGAACACCGCAAGAACAATCCAAGATTAGGTTTAGGGTTAGGGTTAGGGTTAGGGTTAGGGTTAAGTTTAGGGTTAGGGTTAGGGTTAGGGTTAGGGTTAGGGTTAGGGTTAGGGTTAGCGTTAGCGTTAGCGTTAGGGTGAATGAACACCGCAAGAGCAATCCAAGATTAGGGTTAGGGTAAGGGTTAGGGTTAGGGTTAAGGTTAGTTTTAGGGTTAGGGTTAGGGTTAGGGTTAGGGTTAGGGTTAGGGTTAGGGTTAGGATGAATGAACACCGCAAGAACAATCCAATATAAGGGTTAGTGTTAGGGTTAGGGTTAGGGTTAGGGTTAGGGTTAGGGTTAGGGTTAGGGTTAGGGTTAGGGTTAGGATGAGTGAACACCACAAGAACAAT
>NW_028113059.1:172500-175000 GCF_964234715.1 Podarcis melisellensis | reverse complement strand
GGGTTAGGGTTAGGGTTAGGGTTAGGGTTAGGGTTAGGGTTAGGGTTAGGGTTAGGGTTAGGGTTAGGGTTAGGTTTAGGATGAATGAACACCGCAAGAACAATCCAAGAATAGGGTTGGGGTTAGGGTTCGGGTTCGGGTTCGGGTTCGGGTTAGGGTTAGGGTTAGGGTTAGGGTTAGGGTTAGGATGAATGAACACTAGGGGAACAATTCAAGATTAGGGTTAGGGTTAGGGTTAGGGTTAGGGTTAGGGTTAGGGTTAGGGTGAATGAACACCGCAAGAACAATCCAAGATTAGGGTTAGGGTTAGGGTTAGGGTTAGGGTTAGGGTTAGGGTTAGGGTTAGGGTTAGGGTTAGGGTTAGGGTTAGGATGAATGAACACCACAAGAACAATCCAAGATTAGGGTTAGGGTTAGGGTTAGGGTTAGGGTTAGGGTTAGGGTTAGGGTTAGGGTTAGGGTTAGGGTTAGGGTTAGGGTTAGGCTTAGGGTTAGGGTTAGGGTTAGGGTTAGGGTGAATGAACACCGCAAGAACAATCCAAGAATAGGGTTAGGGTTAGGGTTGGGGTTAGGGTTAGGGTTAGGGTTAGGGTTAGGATTAGGGTTGGGGTTAGAGTTAGGGTTAGGGTTAGGGTTAGGGTTAGGGTTAGGGTTAGGGTTAGGGTTAGGGTGAATGAACACCGCAAGAACAATCCAAGAATAGGGTTAGGGTTAGGGTTAGGGTTAGGGTTAGGGTTAGGGTTAGGGTTAGGGTTAGGGTTAGGGTTAGGATGAGTGAACACCACAAGAACAATCCAAGATTAGGGTAAGGGTTAGGGTTAGGGTTAGAGTTAGGGTTAGGGTTGGGGTTAGGGTTAGGGTTAGGGTTAGGGTTAGGGTTAGGGTTAGGGTTAGGGTTAGGGTTAGGGTTAGGATGAATGAACACTACAAGAACAATCCAAGATTAGGGTTAGGGTTAGGGTTAGGGTTAGGGTTAGGGTTAGGGTGAATGAACACCGCAAGAACAATCCAAGATTAGGGTTAGGGTTAGGGTTAGGGTTAGGGTTAGGGTTAGGGTTAGGGTTAGGGTTAGGGTTAGGGTTAGGGTTAGGATGAATGAACACCGCAAGAACAATCCAAGAATAGGGTTGGGGTTAGGGTTCGGGTTCGGGTTCGGGTTAGGGTTAGGGTTAGGGTTAGGGTTAGGGTTAGGATGAATGAACACTAGGGGAACAATTCAAGATTAGGGTTAGGGTTAGGGTTAGGGTTAGGGTTAGGGTTAGGGTTAGGGTGAATGAACACCGCAAGAACAATCCAAGATTAGGGTTAGGGTTAGGGTTAGGGTTAGGGTTAGGGTTAGGGTTAGGGTTAGGGTTAGGGTTAGGGTTAGGGTTAGGGTTAGGGTTAGGGTTAGGGTTAGGATGAATGAACACCACAAGAACAATCCAAGATTAGGGTTAGGGTTAGGGTTAGGGTTAGGGTTAGGGTTAGGGTTAGGGTTAGGGTTAGGGTTAGGGTTAGGCTTAGGGTTAGGGTTAGGGTTAGGGTTAGGGTGAATGAACACCGCAAGAACAATCCAAGAATAGGGTTAGGGTTAGGGTTGGGGTTAGGGTTAGGGTTAGGGTTAGGGTTAGGATTAGGGTTGGGGTTAGAGTTAGGGTTAGGGTTAGGGTTAGGGTTAGGGTTAGGGTTAGGGTGAATGAACACCGCAAGAACAATCCAAGAATAGGGTTAGGGTTAGGGTTAGGGTTAGGGTTAGGGTTAGGGTTAGGGTTAGGGTTAGGGTTAGGGTTAGGGTTAGGGTTAGGGTTAGGATGAGTGAACACCACAAGAACAATCCAAGATTAGGGTAAGGGTTAGGGTTAGGGTTAGAGTTAGGGTTAGGGTTGGGGTTAGGGTTAGGGTTAGGGTTAGGGTTAGGGTTAGGGTTAGGGTTAGGATGAATGAACACTACAAGAACAATCCAAGATTAGGGTTAGGGTTAGGGTTAGGGTTAGGGTTAGGGTTAGGGTTAGGGTTAGGGTTAGGGTTAGGGTTAGGGTGAATGAACACCGCAAGAACAATCCAAGATTAGGGTTATGGTTAGGGTTAGGGTTAGGGTTAGGGTTAGGGTTAGGGTTAGGGTTAGGGTTAGGATTAGGATTAGGGTTAGGATGAATGAACACCACAAGAACAATCCAAGATTAGGGTTAGGGTTAGGGTTAGGGTTAGGGTTAGGGTTAGGGTTAGGGTTAGGGTTAGGGTGAATGAACACCGCAAGAACAATCCAAGAATAGGGTTAGGGTTAGGGTTAGGGTTAGGGTTAGGGTTAGGGTTAGGGTTAGGGTTAGGGTTAGGATGAGTGAACACCACAAGAACAATCCAAGATTAGGGTAAGGGTTAGGGTTAGGGTTAGGGTTAGGGTTAGGGTTAGGGTTAGGGTTAGGGTTAGGGTTAGGGTTAGGGTTAGGGTTAGGGTTAGGGTTAGGTTTAGGATGAATGAACACCGCAAGAACAATCCAAGATAAGGGTTAGGGTTAGG
>NW_028113059.1:165000-167500 GCF_964234715.1 Podarcis melisellensis | reverse complement strand
GGGTTAGGGTTAGGATGAATGAACACTACAAAAACAATCCAAGATTAGGGTTAGGGTTAGGGTTAGGGTTAGGGTTAGGGTTAGGGTTAGGGTGAATGAACACCGCAAGAACAATCCAAGATTAGGGTTAGGGTTAGGGTTAGGGTTAGGGTTAGGGTTAGGGTTAGGGTTAGGGTTAGGGTTAGGGTTAGGATGAATGAACACCGCAAGAACAATCCAAGATAAGGGTTAGTGTTAGTGTTAGTGTTAGTGTTAGGGTTAGGGTTAGGGTTAGGGTTAGGGTTAGGGTTGGGGTTGGGGTTAGGGTTAGGGTTAGGGTTAGGGTTAGGGTTAGGGTTAGGGTTAGGGTTAGGGTTAGGGTTAGGGTTAGGGTTAGGATGAATGAACACTACAAGAACAATCCAAGATTAGGGTTAGGGTTAGGGTTAGGGTTAGGGTTAGGGTTAGGGTTAGGGTTAGGGTTAGGGTTAGGGTTAGGGTGAATGAACACCGCAAGAACAATCCAAGATTAGGGTAAGGGTTAGGGTTAGGGTTAGGGTTAGGATTAGGGTTAGGGCTAGAGTTAGGGTTAGGGTTAGGGTTAGGATTAGGGTTAGGGTTAGGGTTAGGGTTAGGGTTAGGGTTAGGGTTAGGGTTAGGATGAATGAACACTACAAGAACAATCCAAGATTAGGGTTAGGGTTAGGGTTAGGGTTAGGGTTAGGGTTAGGGTTAGGGTGAATGAACACCGCAAGAACAATCCAAGATTAGGGTTAGGGTTAGGGTTAGGGTTAGGGTTAGGATTAGGGTTAGGGTTAGAGTTAGGGTTAGGGTAAGGGTTAGGGTTAGGGTTAGGGTTAGGGTTAGGGTTAGGGTTAGGGTTAGGGTTAGGGTTAGGATGAATGAACACCGCAAGAACAATCCAAGATAAGGGTTAGTGTTAGTGTTAGTGTTAGTGTTAGGGTTAGGGTTAGGGTTAGGGTTAGGGTTAGGGTTAGGGTTAGGGTTAGGGTTAGGGTTAGGGTTAGGTTTAGGGTGAATGAACACCGCAAGAACAATCCAAGATTAGGGTTAGGGTTAGGGTTAGGGTTAGGGTTAGGGTTAGGGTTAGGGTTAGGGTTAGGGTTAGGGTTAGGGTTAGGGTTAGGATTAGGGTTAGGGTTAGGGTTAGGGTTAGGGTGAATGAACACCGCAAGAAGAATCCAAGAATAGGGATAGGGTTAGGGTTAGGGTTAGGGTTAGGGTGAATGAACACCGCAAGAACAATCCAAGAATAGGGTTAGGGTTAGGGTTAGGGTTAGGTATAGAGTTAGGGTTAGGGATAGGGTTAGGGTTAGGGTTAGAGTGAATGAACACCGGAAGAACAATCCAAGAATAGGGTTAGGGTTAGGGTTAGGGTTAGGGTTAGGGTTAGGGTTAGGGTTAGGGTTAGGGTTAGGGTTAGAGTTAGGGTTAGGGTTAGGTTTAGGATGAATGAACACCGCAAGAACAATCCAAGATTAGGGTTAGGGTTAGGGTTAGGGTTAGGGTTAGGGTTAGGGTTAGGGTTAGGGTTAGGGTTAGGGTTAGGGTTAGGATGAATGAAAACCACAAGAACAATCGAAGATTAGGGTTAGGGTTAGGGTTAGGGTTAGGGTTAGGGTTAGGGTTAGGGTTAGGGTTAGGGTTAGGATGAATGAAAACCACAAGAACAATCCAAGATTAGGGTTAGGGTTAGGGTTAGGGTTAGGGTTAGGGTTAGGGTTAGGGTTAGGTTTAGGATGAATGAACACCGCAAGAACAATCCAAGATTAGGGTTAGGGTTAGGGTTAAGGTTAGGATGAATGAACACTACAAGAACAATCCAAGATTAGGGTTAGGGTTAGGGTTAGGGTTAGGGTTAGGGTTAGGGTTAGGGTTAGGGTTAGGGTTAGGGTTAGGGTTAGGGTGAATGAACACCGCAAGAACAATCCAAGATTAGGGTTAGGGTTAGGGTTAGGGTTAGGGTTAGGGTTAGGGTTAGGGTTAGGGTTAGGGTTAGGGTTAGGGTTAGGGATAGGATGAATGAACACCACAAGAACAATCCAAGATTAGGGTTAGGGTTAGGGTTAGGGTTAGGGTTAGGGTTAGGGTTAGGGTTAGGGTTAGGATTAGGGTTAGGGTTAGAGTTAGGGTTAGGGTTAGGGTTAGGGTTAGGGTTAGGGTTAGGGTTAGGGTGAATGAACACCGCAAGAACAATCCAAGATTAGGGTTAGGGTTAGGGTTAGGGTTAGGGTTAGGGTTAGGGTTAGGGTTAGGGTTAGGATGAATGAACACCGCAAGAACAATCCAAGATAAGGGTTAGTGTTAGTGTTAGTGTTAGTGTTAGGGTTAGGGTTAGGGTTAGGGTTAGGGTTAGGGTTGGGGTTGGGGTTAGGGTTAGGGTTAGGGTTAGGGTTAGGGTTAGGGTTAGGGTTAGGGTTAGGGTTAGGGTTAGGGTTAGGGTTAGGATGAATGAACACTACAAGAACAATCCAAGATTAGGGTTAGGGTTAGGGTTAGG
>NW_028113059.1:152500-157500 GCF_964234715.1 Podarcis melisellensis | reverse complement strand
AGGGTTAGGGTTAGGGTGAATGAACACCGCAAGAAAAATCCAATAATAGGGTTAGGGTTAGGGTTAGGGTTAGGGTTAGGGTTAGGGTTAGGGTTAGGGTTAGGGTTAGGGTTAGGATGAGTGAACACCACAAGAACAATCCAGGATTAGGGTAAGGGTTAGGGTTAGGGTTAGGGTTAGGGTTGGGGTTAGGGTTAGGGTTAGGGTTAGGGTTAGGGTTAGGGTTAGGGTTAGGGTTAAGGTTAGGATGAATGAAAAACCGCAAGAACAATCCAAGATAAGGGTTAGTGTTAGTGTTAGTGTTAGTGTTAGTGTTAGAGTTAGGGTTAGGTTTAGGGTTAGGGTTAGGATGAATGAACACCGCAAGAACAATCCAAGATTAGGGTTAGGGTTAGGGTTAGGGTTAGGGTTAGGGTTAGGGTTAGGGTTAGGGTTAGGGTTAGGATGAATGAACACTACAAGAACAATCCAAGATTAGGGTTAGGGTTAGGGTTAGGGTTAGGGTTAGGGTTAGGGTTAGGGTTAGGGTTAGGGTTAGGGTTAGGGTTAGGATTAGGATTAGGGTTAGGGTGAATGAACACCGCAAGAACAATCCAAGAATAGGGATAGGGTTAGGGTTAGGGTTAGGGTTAGGGTTAGGGTGAATGAACACCGCAAGAACAATCCAAGAATAGGGTTAGGGTTAGGGTTAGGGTTAGGTATAGGGTTAGGGTTAGGGTTAGGGTTAGGGTTAGGGTTAGAGTGAATGAACACCGGAAGAACAATCCAGGAATAGGGTTAGGGTTAGGGTTAGGGTTAGGGTTAGGGTTAGGGTTAGGGTTAGGATGAATGAACACCGCAAGAACAATCCAAGATTAGGGTTAGGGTTAGGGTTAGGGTTAGGGTTAGGGTTAGGGTTAGGGTTAGGGTTAGGGTTAGGGTTAGGGTTGGGTTAGGGTTAGGGTTAGGATGAATGAACAGTACAAGAACAATCCAAGATTAGGGTTAGGGTTAGGGTTAGGGTTAGGGTTAGGGTTAGGGTTAGGGTGAATGAACACCGCAAGAACAATCCAAGATTAGGGTTAGGGTTAGGGTTAGGGTTAGGGTTAGGGTTAGGGTTAGGGTTAGGGTTAGAGTTACGGTTAGGGTTAGGGTGAATGAACACCGCAAGAACAATCCAAGAATAGGGTTAGAGTTAGGGTTAGGGTTAGGGTTAGGGTTAGGGTTAGGGTTAGGGTTGGGGTTAGGGTTAGGGTTAGGGTTAGGGTGAATGAACACCACAAGAACAATCCAAGATTAGGGTTAGGGTTAGGGTTAGGGTTGGAGTTAGGGTTGGGCTTAGGGTTAGGGTTAGGGTTAGGGTTAGGGTTAGGGTTAGGGTTAGGTTTAGGATGAATGAACACCGCAAGAACAATCCAAGATTAGGGTTAGGGTTAGGGTTAGGGTTAGGGTAAGGATGAATGAACACTACAAGAACAATCCAAGATTAGGGTTAGGGTTAGGGTTAGGGTTAGGGTTAGGGTTAGGGTTAGGGTTAGGGTTAGGGTTAGGGTTAGGGTGAATGAACACCGCAAGAACAATCCAAGAATAGGGATAGGGTTAGGGTTAGGGTTAGGGTTAGGGTTAGGGTTAGGGTTAGGGTAAGGGTTAGGGTTGGGTTAGGGTTAGGGTTAGGGTTAGGGTGAATGAACACCGCAAGAACAATCCAAGAATAGGGTTAGGGTTAGGGTTAGGGTTAGAGTGAATGAACACCGGAAGAACAATCCAAGAATAGGGTTAGGGTTAGGGTTAGGTTTTGGGTTAGGGTTAGGGTAAGGGTTAGGGTTAGGGTTAGGGTTAGGGTTAGGGTTAGGGTTAGGGTGAGGGTGAGGGTGAGGGTTAGGGTTAGGGTTAGGGTGAATGAACACCGCAAGAACAATCCAAGATTGGGGTTAGGGTTAGGGTTAGGGTTAGGGTTAGGGTTAGGGTTAGGGTTAGGGTTAGGGTTAGGGTTAGGGTTAGGGTTAGGGTTAGGGTTAGGATGAATGAACACCGCAAGAACAATCCAAGATTAGGGTTAGGGTTAGGGTTAGGGTTAGGGTTAGGGTTAGGGTTAGGGTTAGGGTTGGGGTTAGGGTTAGGGTTAGGGTTAGGGTTAGGGTTAGGGTTAGGGTTAGGGTTAGGGTTAGGGTTAGGGTTAGGGTTAGGGTTAGGGTTAGGGTTAGGATGAGTGAACACCACAAGAACAATCCAGGATTAGGGTAAGGGTTAGGGTTAGGGTTAGGGTTAGGGTTAGGGTTGGGGTTAGGGTTAGGGTTAGGGTTAGGGTTAGGGTTAGGGTTAGGATGAATGAACACCGCAAGAACAATCCAAGATAAGGGTTAGTGTTAGTGTTAGTGTTAGTGTTAGTGTTAGTGTTAGGGTTAGGGTTAGGGTTAGGGTTAGGGTTAGGGTGAATGAACACCGCAAGAACAATCCAAGATTAGGGTTATGGTTAGGGTTAGGGTTAGGGTTAGGGTTAGGGTTAGGGTTAGGGTTAGGGTTAGGGTTAGGGTGAATGAACACCACAAGAACAATCCAAGATTAGGGTTAGGGTTAGGGTTAGGGTTAGGGTTAGGGTTAGGGTTAGGGTTAGGGTAAATGAACACCGCAAGAACAATCCAAGAATAGGGTTAGGGTTAGAGTTAGGGTTAGGGTTAGGGTTAGGGTTAGGGTTAGGGTTAGTGTTAGGATTAGGGTTAGGGTTAGGGTTAGAGTTAGGGCTAGGGTTAGGGTTAGGGTTAGGGTGAATGAACACCGCAAGAACAATCCAAGAATAGGGTTAGGGTTAGGGTTAGGGTTAGGGTTAGGGTTAGGGTTAGGGTTAGGGTTAGGGTTAGGGTTAGGGTTAGGGTTAGGATGAGTGAACACCACAAGAACAATCCAGGATTAGGGTAAGGGTTAGGGTTAGGGTTAGGGTTAGGGTTAGGGTTAGGGTTGGGGTTAGGGTTAGGGTTAGGGTTAGGGTTAGGGTTAGGGTTAGGGTTAGGATGAATGAACACCGCAAGAACAATCCAAGATAAGGGTTAGTGTTAGTGTTAGTGTTAGTGTTAGGGTTAGGGTTAGGGTTAGGGTTAGGGTTAGGGTTAGGATTAGGTTTAGGATGAATGAACACTACAAGAACAATCCAAGATTAGGGTTAGGGTTATGGTTAGGGTTAGGGTTAGGGTTAGGGTTAGGGTTAGGGTTAGGGTTAGGGTTAGGATTAGGGTTAGGGTTAGGGTGAATGAACATCGCAAGAACAATCGAAGAATAGGGATAGGGTTAGGGTTAGGGTTAGGGTTAGGGTTAGGGTTAGGGTTAGGGTGAATGAACACCGCAAGAACAATCCAAGAATAGGGTTAGGGTTAGGGTTAGGGTTAGGTATAGGGTTAGGGTTAGGGTTAGGGTTAGGGTTAGGGTTAGGGTTAGGGTTAGGGTTAGAGTGAATGAACACCGGAAGAACAATCCAAGAATAGGGTTAGGGTTAGGGTTAGGGTTAGGGTTAGGGTTAGGGTTAGAGTTAGGGTTAGGGTTAGGTTTAGGATGAATGAACACCGCAAGAACAATCCAAGATTAGGGTTAGGGTTAGGGTTAGGGTTAGGGTTAGGGTTAGGGTTAGGGTTAGGGTTAGGGTTAGGGTTAGGGTTAGGGTTAGGATGAATGAACACTACAAGAACAATCCAAGATTAGGGTTAGGGTTAGGGTTAGGGTTAGGGTTAGGGTGAATGAACACCGCAAGAACAATCCAAGATTAGGGTTAGGGTTAGGGTTAGGGTTAGGGTTAGGGTTAGGGTTAGGGTTAGGGTTAGGGTTAGGGTTAGGGTTAGGGTTAGGGTTAGGGTTAGGGTTAGGGTTAGGGTGAATGAACACCGCAAGAACAATCCAAGAATAGGGTTAGGGTTAGGGTTAGGGTTAGGGTTAGGGTTAGGGTTAGGGTTAGGGTTAGGGTTAGGATGAATGAACACCACAAGAACAATCCAAGATTAGGGTTAGGGTTAGGGTTAGGGTTAGGTTATGGATGAATGAACACTACAAGAACAATCCAAGATTAGGGTTAGGGTTAGGGTTAGGGTTAGGGTTAGGGTTAGGGTTAGGGTTAGGGTTAGGGTTAGGGTTAGGGTTAGGGTTAGGGTTAGGGTTAGGGTTAGGGTTAGGGTGAATGAACACCGCAAGAACAATCCAAGAATAGGGATAGGGTTAGGGTTAGGGTTAGGGTTAGGGTTAGGGTTAGGGTTAGAGTTAGGGTTAGGGTTAGGGTAAGGGTAAGGGTTAGGGTTGGGTTAGGGTTAGGGTTAGGGTGAATGAACACCGCAAGAACAATCCAAGAATAGGGTTAGGGTTAGGGTTAGGGTTAGGGTTAGGGTTAGGGTTAGGGTTAGGGTTAGGGTTAGGGTTAGGGTTAGGGTTAGGGTTAGGATGAGTGAACACCACAAGAACAATCCAGGATTAGGGTAAGGGTTAGGGTTAGGGTTAGGGTTAGGGTTAGGGTTGGGGTTAGGGTTAGGGTTAGGGTTAGGGTTAGGGTTAGGGTTAGGGTTAGGATGAATGAACACCGCAAGAACAATCCAAGATAAGGGTTAGTGTTAGTGTTAGGGTTAGGGTTAGGGTTAGGGTTAGGGTTAGGGTTAGGGTTAGGATTAGGTTTAGGATGAATGAACACTACAAGAACAATCCAAGATTAGGGTTAGGGTTATGGTTAGGGTTAGGGTTAGGGTTAGGGTTAGGGTTAGGGTTAGGGTTAGGATTAGGGTTAGGGTTAGGGTGAATGAACACCGCAAGAACAATCGAAGAATAGGGATAGGGTTAGGGTTAGGGTTAGGGTTAGGGTTAGGGTTAGGGTTAGGGTTAGGGTGAATGAACACCGCAAGAACAATCCAAGAATAGGGTTAGGGTTAGGGTTAGGGTTAGGGTTAGGTATAGGGTTAGGGTTAGGGTTAGGGTTAGGGTTAGGGTTAGGGTTAGGGTTAGGGTTAGGGTTAGAGTGAATGAACACCGGAAGAACAATCCAAGAATAGGGTTAG
>NW_028113059.1:130000-132500 GCF_964234715.1 Podarcis melisellensis | reverse complement strand
AAGAACAATCCAAGATTAGGGTTAGGGTTAGGGTTAGGGTTAGGGTTAGGGTTAGGGTTAGGGTTAGGGTTAGGGTTAGGGTTAGGATGAATGAACACTACAAGAACAATCCAAGATTAGGGTTAGGGTTAGGGTTAGGGTTAGGGTTAGGGTTAGGGTTAGGGTTAGGGTGAATGAACACCGCAAGAACAATCCAAGATTAGGGTTAGGGTTAGGGTTAGGGTTGGGGTTAGGGTTAGGGTTAGGGTTAGGGTTAGGGTTAGGGTTAGGGTTAGGATGAATGAACACCGCAAGAGCAATCCAAGATAAGGGTTAGTGTTAGTGTTAGTGTTAGTGTTAGGGTTAGGGTTAGGGTTAGGGTTAGGGTTAGGGTTAGGGTTAGGGTTAGGCTTAGGCTTAGGTTTAGGATGAATGAACACCGCAAGAACAATCCAAGATTCTGGTTAGGGTTAGGGTTAGGGTTAGGGTTAGGGTTAGGGTTAGGGTTAGGATGAATGAACACTACAAGAACAATCCAAGATTAGGGTTAGGGTTAGGGTTAGGGTTAGGGTTAGGGTTAGGGTTAGGGTTAGGGTTAGGGTTAGGGTGAATGAACACCGCAAGAACAATCCAAGAATAGGGATAGGGTTAGGGTTAGGGTTAGGGTTAGGGTTAGGGTTAGGGTGAATGAACACCGCAAGAACAATCCAAGAATAGGGTTAGGGTTAGGGTTAGGGTTAGGGTTAGGGTTAGGGTTAGGGTTAGGGTTAGGGTTAGAGTGAATGAACACTGCAAGAACAATCCAAGAATAGGGTTAGGGTTAGGGTTAGGGTTAGGGTTAGGGTTAGGGTTAGGGTTAGGGTTAGGGTTAGGGTTAGGGTTAGGGTTAGAGTGAATGAACCCCGGAAGAACAATCCAAGAATAGGGTTAGGGTTAGGGTTAGGGTTAGGGTTAGGGTTAGGGTTAGGGTTAGGGTTAGGGTTAGAGTGAGGGTTAGGGTTAGGGTTAGGGTTAGGGTGAATGAACACCGCAAGAACAATCCAAGATTAGGGTTAGGGTTAGGGTTAGGGTTAGGGTTAGGGTTAGGGTTAGGGTTAGGGTTAGGGTTAGGGTTAGGGTTAGGATGAATGAACACCGCAAGAACAATCCAAGATTAGGGTTAGGGTTAGGGTTAGGGTTAGGGTTAGGGTTAGGGTTAGGGTTAGGGTTAGGGTTAGGGTTAGGGTTAGGGTTAGGGTTAGGGTTAGGATGAATTAACACCGCAAGAACAATCCAAGATTAGGGTTAGGGTTAGGGTTAGGGTTAGGGTTAGGGTTAGGGTTAGGGTTAGGGTTAGGGTTAGGATGAATGAACACCGCAAGAACAATCCAAGATAAGGGTTAGTGTTAGTGTTAGTGTTAGTGTTAGTGTTAGTGTTAGTGTTAGTGTTAGTGTTAGTGTTAGGGTTAGGGTTAGGGTTAGGGTTAGGGTTAGAGTTAGGGTTAGGGTTAGGTTTAGGATAAATGAACACCGCAAGAACAATCCAAGATTAGGGTTAGTGTTAGGGTTAGGGTTAGGGTTAGGGTTAGGGTTAGGGTTAGGGTTAGGGTTAGGATGAATGAACACTACAAGAACAATCCAAGATTAGGGTTAGGGTTAGGGTTAGGGTTAGGGTTAGGGTGAATGAACACCGCAAGAACAATCCAAGATTAGGGTTAGGGTTAGGGTTAGGGTTGGGGTTAGGGTTAGGATTAGGGTTAGGGTTAGGGTTAGGGTTAGGGTTAGGGTTAGGGTTAGGATGAATGAACACCGCAAGAACAATCCAAGATAAGGGTTAGTGTTAGTGTTAGTGTTAGGGTTAGGGTTAGGGTTAGGGTTAGGGTTAGGGTTAGGGTTAGGGTTAGGGTTAGGGTTAGGGTTAGGGTTAGGCTTAGGTTTAGGATGAATGAACACCGCAAGAACAATCCAAGATTAGGGTTAGGGTTAGGGTTAGGGTTAGGGTTAGGGTTAGGGTTAGGGTTAGGGTTATGGTTAGGGTTAGGGTTAGGGTTAGGGTTAGGGTTAGGGTTAGGGTTAGGGTTAGGGTTAGGGTTAGGATGAATGAACACCGCAAGAATAATCCAAGATTAGGGTTAGGGTTAGGGTTAGGGTTAGGGTTAGGGTTAGGGTTAGGATGAATGAACACCGCAAGAACAATCCAAGATTAGGGTTAGGGTTAGGGTTAGGGTTAGGGTTAGGGTTAGGGTTAGGGTTAGGGTTAGGGTTAGGGTTAGGGTTAGGGTTAGGATGAATGAACACCGCAAGAACAATCCAAGATAAGGGTTAGTGTTAGTGTTAGTGTTAGTGTTAGTGTTAGTGTTAGGGTTAGGGTTAGGGTTAGGGTTAGGGTTAGGGTTAGGGTTAGGGTTAGGGTTAGGGTTAGGGTTAGAGTTAGGGTTAGGGTTAGGTTTAGGATGAATGAACACCGCAAGAACAATCCAAGATTAGGGTTAGGGTTAGGGTTAGGGTTAGGGTTAGGGTTAGGGTTAGGGTTAGGGTTAGG
>NW_028113059.1:120000-125000 GCF_964234715.1 Podarcis melisellensis | reverse complement strand
TTAGGGTTAGGGTTAGGGTTAGGGTTAGGGTTAGGGTTAGGGTTAGGGTTAGGGTGAATGAACACCGCAAGAACAATCCAAGAATAGGGATAGGGTTAGGGTTAGGGTTAGGGTTAGGGTTAGGGTTAGGGTTAGGGTGAATGAACACCGCAAGAACAATCCAAGAATAGGGTTAGGGTTAGGGTTAGGGTTAGGGTTAGGTATAGGGTTAGGGTTAGGGTTAGGGTTAGGGTTAGGGTTAGGGTTAGGGTTAGGGTTAGGGTTAGAGTGAATGAACACTGCAAGAACAATCCAAGAATAGGGTTAGGGTTAGGGTTAGGGTTAGGGTTAGGGTTAGGGTTAGGGTTAGGGTTAGGGTTAGGGTTAGGGTTAGGGTTAGGGTTAGCGTTAGCGTTAGCGTTAGCGTTAGAGTGAATGAACCCCGGAAGAACAATCCAAGAATAGGGTTAGGGTTAGGGTTAGGGTTAGGGTTAGGGTTAGGGTTAGGGTTAGGGTGAGGGTGAGGGTTAGGGTTAGGGTTAGGGTTAGGGTTAGGGTGAATGAACACCGCAAGAACAATCCAAGATTAGGGTTAGGGTTAGGGTTAGGGTTAGGGTTAGGGTTAGGGTTAGGGTTAGGGTTAGGATGAATGAACACCGCAAGAACAATCCAAGATTAGGGTTAGGGTTAGGGTTAGGGTTAGGGTTAGGGTTAGGGTTAGGGTTAGGGTTAGGGTTAGGGTTAGGGTTAGGATGAATGAACACCGCAAGAACAATCCAAGATTAGGGTTAGGGTTAGGGTTAGGGTTAGGGTTAGGGTTAGGGTTAGGGTTAGGGTTAGGGTTAGGGTTAGGGTTAGGGTTAGGGTTAGGGTTAGGGTTAGGGTTAGGGTTAGGGTTAGGGTTAGGATGAATGAACACCGCAAGAACAATCCAAGATAAGGGTTAGTGTTAGTGTTAGTGTTAGTGTTACGGTTAGGGTTAGGGTTAGGGTTAGGGTTAGGGTTAGGGTTAGAGTTAGGGTTAGGGTTAGGTTTAGGATGAATGAACACCGCAAGAACAATCCAAGATTAGGGTTAGGGTTAGGGTTAGGGTTAGGGTTAGGGTTAGGGTTAGGGTTAGGGTTAGGGTTAGGGTTAGGGTTAGGATGAATGAACACTACAAGAACAATCCAAGATTAGGGTTAGGGTTAGGGTTAGGGTTAGGGTTAGGGTTAGGGTTAGGGTTAGGGTTAGGGTGAATGAACACCGCAAGAACAATCCAAGATTAGGGTTAGGGTTAGGGTTAGGGTTGGGGTTAGGGTTAGGGTTAGGGTTAGGGTTAGGGTTAGGGTTAGGGTTAGGGTTAGGGTTAGGGTTAGGATGAATGAACACCGCAAGAACAATCCAAGATAAGGGTTAGTGTTAGTGTTAGTGTTAGGGTTAGGGTTAGGGTTAGGGTTAGGGTTAGGGTTAGGCTTAGGCTTAGGCTTAGGTTTAGGATGAATGAACACCGCAAGAACAATCCAAGATTAGGGTTAGGGTTAGGGTTAGGGTTAGGGTTAGGGTTAGGGTTAGGGTTAGGGTTAGGGTTAGGATGAATGAACACCGCAAGAACAATCCAAGATAAGGGTTAGTGTTAGTGTTAGTGTTAGTGTTAGTGTTAGGGTTAGGGTTAGGGTTAGGGTTAGGGTTAGGGTTAGGGTTAGGGTTAGGGTTAGGGTTAGGGTTAGAGTTAGGGTTAGGGTTAGGTTTAGGATGAATGAACACCGCAAGAACAATCCAAGATTAGGGTTAGGGTTAGGGTTAGGGTTAGGGTTAGGGTTAGGGTTAGGGTTAGGGTTAGGGTTAGGGTTGTTAGGGTTAGGATGAATGAACACTACAAGAACAATCCAAGATTAGGGTTAGGGTTAGGGTTAGGGTTAGGGTGAATGAACACCGCAAGAACAATCCAAGATTAGGGTTAGGGTTAGGGTTGGGGTTGGGGTTAGGGTTAGGGTTAGGGTTAGGGTTAGGGTTAGGGTTAGGGTTAGGGTTAGGGTGAATGAACACCGCAAGAACAATCCAAGAATAGGGATAGGGTTAGGGTTAGGGTTAGGGTTAGGGTTAGGGTTAGGGTTAGGGTGAATGAACACCGCAAGAACAATCCAAGAATAGGGTTAGGGTTAGGGTTAGGGTTAGGGTTAGGTATAGGGTTAGGGTTAGGGTTAGGGTTAGGGTTAGGGTTAGGGTTAGGGTTAGGGTTAGGGTTAGAGTGAATGAACACTGCAAGAACAATCCAAGAATAGGGTTAGGGTTAGGGTTAGGGTTAGGGTTAGGGTTAGGGTTAGGGTTAGGGTTAGGGTTAGGGTTAGGGTTAGGGTTAGCGTTAGCGTTAGCGTTAGAGTGAATGAACCCCGGAAGAACAATCCAAGAATAGGGTTAGGGTTAGGGTTAGGGTTAGGGTTAGGGTTAGGGTTAGGGTTAGGGTTAGGGTTAGGGTGAGGGTGAATGAACACCGCAAGAACAATCCAAGATTAGGGTTAGGGTTAGGGTTAGGGTTAGGGTTAGGGTTAGGGTTAGGGTTAGGGTTAGGATGAATGAACACCGCAAGAACAATCCAACATTAGGGTTAGGGTTAGGGTTAGGGTTAGGGTTAGGGTTAGGGTTAGGGTTAGGGTTAGGGTTAGGGTTAGGGTTAGGGTTAGGATGAATGAACACTACAAGAACAATCCAAGATTAGGGTTAGGGTTAGGGTTAGGGTTAGGGTTAGGGTGAATGAACACCGCAAGAACAATCCAAGATTAGGGTTAGGGTTAGGGTTAGGGTTAGGGTTAGGGTTAGGGTTAGGGTTAGGGTTAGGGTTAGGGTGAATGAACACCGCAAGAACAATCCAAGAATAGGGTTAGGGTTAGGGTTAGGGTTAGGGTTAGGGTTAGGGTTAGGGTTAGGGTTAGGGTTAGGATGAATGAACACCAGAAGAACAATCCAAGATTAGGGTTAGGGTTAGGGTTAGGGTTGGGGTTAGGGTTGGGGTTAGGGTTAGGATGAATGAATAGGGATAGGGTTAGGGTTAGGGTTAGGGTTAGGGTTAGGGTTAGGGTTAGGGTTGGGGTTAGGTTTGGGGTTAGGGTTAGGGTTAGGGTTAGGGTTAGGGTTAGGGTTAGGGTTAGGGTGAATGAACACCGCAAGAACAATCCAAGAATAGGGATAGGGTTAGGGTTAGGGTTAGGGTTAGGGTTAGGGTTAGGGTTAGGGTTAGGGTTAGGGTTGGGTTAGGGTTAGGGTTAGGGTTAGGGTTAGGGTGAATGAACACCGCAAGAACAATCCAAGAATAGGGTTAGGGTTAGGGTTAGGGTTAGGGTTAGGGTTAGGGTTAGGGTTAGGGTTAGGGTTAGGGTTAGAGTGAATGAACACCGGAAGAACAATCCAAGAATAGGGTTAGGGTTAGGGTTAGGGTTAGGGTTAGGGTTAGGGTTAGGGTTAGGGTTAGGGTTAGGGTGAATGAACACCGCAAGAACAATCCAAGAATAGGGTTAGGGTTAGGGTTAGGGTTAGGGTTAGGGTTAGGGTTAGGGTTAGGGTTAGGGTTAGGATGAATGAACACCGCAAGAACATTCCAAGATAAGGGTTAGTGTTAGTGTTAGGGTTAGGGTTAGGGTTAGGGTTAGGGTTAGGGTTAGGGTTAGGGTTAGGGTTAGGGTTAGGTTTAGGATGAATGAACACGGCAAGAACAATCCAAGATTAGGGTTAGGGTTAGGGTTAGGGTTAGGGTTAGGGTTAGGGTTAGGGTTAGGGTTAGGGTTAGGGTTAGGGTTAGGGTTAGGGTTAGGGTTAGGGTTAGGATGAATGAACACCACAAGAACAATCCAAGATTAGGGTTAGGGTTAGGGTTAGGGTTGGGGTTAGGGTTGGGGTTAGGGTTAGGGTTAGGGTTAGGGTTAGGGTTAGGGTTAGGGTTAGGGTTAGGGTGAATGAACACCGCAAGAACAATCCAAGATTAGGGTTAGGGTTAGGGTTAGGGTTAGGGTTAGGGTTAGGGTTAGGGTTAGGGTTAGGGGTAGGGTTAGGGTTAGGGTTAGGGTTAGGATGAATGAACACCGCAAGAACAATCCAAGATAACGGTTAGTGTTAGGGTTAGGGTTAGGGTTAGGGTTAGGGTTAGGGTTAGGGTTAGGGTGAATGAACACCGCAAGAACAATCCAAGAATAGGGTTAGGGTTAGGGTTTGGGTTAGGGTTAGGGTTAGGGTTAGGGTTAGGGTTAGGGTTAGGGTTAGGGTTAGGGTTAGAGTGAATGAACACCGGAAGAACAATCCAAGAATAGGGTTAGGGTTAGGGTTAGGGTTAGGGTTAGGGTTAGGGTTAGGGTGAATGAACACCGCAAGAACAATCCAAGAATAGGGTTAGGGTTAGGGTTAGGGTTAGGGTTAGGGTTAGGGTTAGGATGAATGAACACCGCAAGAACAATCCAAGATTAGGGTTAGGGTTAGGGTTAGGGTTAGGGTTAGGGTTAGGGTTAGGGTTAGGGTTAGGGTTAGGATGAATGAACACCGCAAGAACATTCCAAGATAAGGGTTAGTGTTAGTGTTAGTGTTAGTGTTAGTGTTAGTGTTAGGGTTAGGGTTAGGCTTAGGGTTAGGGTTAGGGTTAGGGTTAGGGTTAGGGTTAGGGTTAGGATGAATGAACACCGCAAGAACAATCCAAGATTAGGGTTAGGGTTAGGGTTAGGGTTAGGGTTAGGGTTAGGGTTAGGGTTAGGGTTAGGGTTAAGGTTAGGATGAATGAACACCACAAGAACAATCCAAGATTAGGGTTAGGGTTAGGGTTAGGGTTAGGGTTAGGGTTAGGGTTGGGGTTAGGGTTGGGGTTAGGGTTAGGGTTAGGGTTAGGGTTAGGGTTAGGGTTAGGGTTAGGGTTAGGGTTAGGGTTAGGGTTAGGGTTAGGGTTAGGATGAATGAACACCGCAAGAACAATCCAAGATTAGGGTTAGGGTTAGGGTTAGGGTTAGGGTGAATGAACACCGCAAGAACAATCCAAGAATAGGGTTAGGGTTAGGGTTAGGGTT
>NW_028113059.1:115000-117500 GCF_964234715.1 Podarcis melisellensis | reverse complement strand
TGAACACCACAAGAACAATCCAAGATTAGGGTTAGGGTTAGGGTTAGGGTTGGGGTTAGGGTTGGGGTTAGGGTTAGGGTTAGGGTTAGGGTTAGGGTTAGGGTTAGGATGAATGAACACCGCAAGAACAATCCAAGATTAGGGATAGGGTTAGGGTTAGGGTTAGGGTTAGGGTTAGGGTTAGGGTTAGGGTTAGGGTTAGGGTTAGGATTAATGAACACTACAAGAACAATCCAAGATTAGGGTTAGGGTTAGGGTTAGGGTTAGGGTTAGGGTTAGGGTTAGGGTTAGGGTTAGGGTTAGGGTTAGGGTTAGGATGAATGAACACCGCAAGAACAATCCAAGATAAGGGTTAGTGTTAGTGTTAGTGTTAGGGTTAGGGTTAGGGTTAGGGTTAGGGTTAGGGTTAGGGTTAGGGTAAGGGTTAGGGTTAGGTTTAGGATGAATGAACACCGCAAGAACCATCCAAGATTAGGGTTAGGGTTAGGGTTAGGGTTAGGATTAGGGTTAGGGTTAGGGTTAGGGTTAGGGTTAGGGTTAGGGTTAGGATGAATGAACACCACAAGAACAATCCAAGATTAGGGTTAGGGTTAGGGTTAGGGTGAATGAACACTGCAAGAACAATCCAAGAATAGGGTTAGGGTTAGGGTTAGGGTTAGGGTTAGGGTTAGGGTTAGGGTTAGGGTTAGGGTTAGGGTTAGGATGAATGAACACCACAAGAACAATCCAAGATTAGGGTTAGGGTTAGGGTAAGGGTTGGGGTTAGGGTTAGGGTTAGGGTTAGGGTTAGGGTTAGGGTTAGGGTTAGGGTTAGGGTTAGGGTTAGGGTTAGGGTTAGGTTTAGGATGAATGAACACCGCAAGAACAATCCAAGATTAGGATTAGGGTTAGGGTTAGGGTTAGGGTTAGGGTTAGGGTTAGGGTTAGGGTTAGGATGAATTAACACTACAAGAACAATCCAAGATTAGGGTTAGGGTTAGGGTTAGGGTTAGGGTTAGGGTTAGGGTTAGGATGAGTGAACACCACAAGAACAATCCAGGATTAGGGTAAGGGTTAGGGTTAGGGTTAGGGTTAGGGTTGGGGTTAGGGTTAGGGTTAGGGTTAGGGTTAGGGTTAGGGTTAGGGTTAGGGTGAATGAACACAGCAAGAACAATCCAAGATTAGAGTTAGGGTTAGGGTTAGGGTTAGGGTTAGGGTTAGGGTTAGGGTTAGGGTTAGGGTTAGGGTTAGGGTTAGGGTTAGGGTTAGGGTTAGGGTTAGGATTAGGGTTAGGGTTAGGGTTAGGGTTAGGGTTAGGGTTAGGGTGAATGAACACCACAAGAACAATCCAAGAATAGGGTTAGGGTTAGGGTTAGGGTTAGGGTTAGGGTTAGGGTTAGGGTTAGGGTTAGGGTTAGGGTTAGAGTGAATGAACACCGGAAGAACAATCCAAGAATAGGGTTAGGGTTAGGGTTAGGGTTAGGGTTAGGGTTAGGGTTAGGGTTAGGGTTAGGGTTAGGGTTAGGGTTAGGGTTAGAGTTAGAGTTAGAGTTAGGGTTAGGGTTAGGTTTAGGATGAATGAACACCGCAAGAACAATCCAAGATTAGGGTTAGGGTTAGGGTTAGGGTTAGGGTTAGGATGAATGAACACTACAAGAACAATCCAAGATTAGGGTTAGGGTTAGGGTTAGGGTTAGGGTTAGGGTTAGGGTTAGGATGAATGAACACCGCAAGAACAATCCAAGATAAGGGTTAGTGTTAGTGTTAGTGTTAGTGTTAGGGTTAGGGTTAGGGTTAGGGTTAGGGTTAGGGTTAGGGTTAGGGTAAGGGTTAGGGTTAGGGTTAGGGTTAGGGTTAGGGTTAGGGTTAGGGTTAGGGTTAGGGTTAGGGTTAGGGTTAGGGTTAGGATGAATGAACACCACAAGAACAATCCAAGATTAGGGTTAGGGTTAGGGTTAGGGTGAATGAACACCGCAAGAACAATCCAAGAATAGGGTTAGGGTTAGGGTTAGGGTTAGGGTTAGGGTTAGGGTTAGGGTTAGGGTTAGGGTTAGGGTTAGGGTTAGGGTTAGGATGAATGAACACCACAAGAACAATCCAAGATTAGGGTTAGGGTTAGGGTAAGGGTTGGGGTTAGGGTTAGGGTTGGGGTTAGGGTTAGGGTTAGGGTTAGGGTTAGGGTTAGGGTTAGGGTTAGGGTTAGGGTTAGGGTTAGGGTTAGGGTTAGGTTTAGGATGAATGAACACCGCAAGAACAATCCAAGATTAGGGTTAGGGTTAGGGTTAGGGTTAGGGTTAGGGTTAGGGTTAGGGTTAGGGTTAGGGTTAGGGTTAGGGTTAGGGTTAGGGTTAGGGTTAGGATGAATGAACACTACAAGAACAATCCAAGATTAGGGTTAGGGTAAGGGTTAGGGTTAGGGTTAGGGTTAGGGTTAGGGTTAGGGTTAGGGTTAGGGTTAGGGTTAGGGTTAGGGTTAGGGTTAGGGTTAGGGTTAGGATGAGTGAACACCACAAGAACAATC
>NW_028113059.1:105000-112500 GCF_964234715.1 Podarcis melisellensis | reverse complement strand
AGGGTTAGGATGAATGAACACCACAAGAACAATCCAAGATTAGGGTTAGGGTTAGGGTTAGGGTGAATGAACACCGCAAGAACAATCCAAGAATAGGGTTAGGGTTAGGGTTAGGGTTAGGGTTAGGGTTAGGGTTAGGGTTAGGGTTAGGGTTAGGGTTAGGGTTAGGGTTAGGGTTAGGATGAATGAACACCACAAGAACAATCCAAGATTAGGGTTAGGGTTAGGGTAAGGGTTGGGGTTAGGGTTAGGGTTGGGGTTAGGGTTAGGGTTAGGGTTAGGGTTAGGGTTAGGGTTAGGGTTAGGGTTAGGGTTAGGGTTAGGGTTAGGGTTAGGTTTAGGATGAATGAACACCGCAAGAACAATCCAAGATTAGGGTTAGGGTTAGGGTTAGGGTTAGGGTTAGGGTTAGGGTTAGGGTTAGGGTTAGGGTTAGGGTTAGGGTTAGGGTTAGGGTTAGGATGAATGAACACTACAAGAACAATCCAAGATTAGGGTTAGGGTTAGGGTTAGGGTTAGGGTTAGGGTTAGGGTTAGGGTTAGGGTTAGGGTTAGGATGAATGAACACTACAAGAACAATCCAAGATTAGGGTTAGGGTTAGGGTTAGGGTTAGGGTTAGGGTTAGGGTTAGGGTTAGGGTTAGGATGAGTGAACACCACAAGAACAATCCAGGATTAGGGTAAGGGTTAGGGTTAGGGTTAGGGTTAGGGTTGGGGTTAGGGTTAGGGTTAGGGTTAGGGTTAGGGTTAGGGTTAGGGTTAGGGTTAGGGTTAGGGTTAGGGTGAATGAACACAGCAAGAACAATCCAAGATTAGGGTTAGGGTTAGGGTTAGGGTTAGGGTTAGGGTTAGGGTTAGGGTTAGGGTTAGGGTTAGGATGAATGAACACTACAAGAACAATCCAAGATTAGGGTTAGGGTTAGGGTTAGGGTTAGGGTTAGGGTTAGGGTTAGGATTAGGGTTAGGGTTAGGGTTAGGGTTAGGGTGAATGAACACCACAAGAACAATCCAAGAATAGGGTTAGGGTTAGGGTTAGGGTTAGGGTTAGAGTGAATGAACACCGGAAGAACAATCCAAGAATAGGGTTAGGGTTAGGGTTAGGGTTAGGGTTAGGGTTAGGGTTAGGGTTAGGGTTAGGGTTAGGGTTAGGGTTAGGGTTAGGGTTAGGGTTAGGGTTAGAGTTAGAGTTAGAGTTAGGGTTAGGGTTAGGTTTAGGATGAATGAACACCGCAAGAACAATCCAAGATTAGGGTTAGGGTTAGGGTTAGGGTTAGGGTTAGGGTGAATGAACACCACAAGAACAATCCAAGAATAGGGTTAGGGTTAGGGTTAGGGTTAGGGTTAGAGTGAATGAACACCGGAAGAACAATCCAAGAATAGGGTTAGGGTTAGGGTTAGGGTTAGGGTTAGGGTTAGGGTTAGGGTTAGGGTTAGGGTTAGGGTTAGGGTTAGGGTTAGGGTTAGGGTTAGAGTTAGAGTTAGAGTTAGGGTTAGGGTTAGGTTTAGGATGCATGAACACCGCAAGAACAATCCAAGATTAGGGTTAGGGTTAGGGTTAGGGTTAGGGTTAGGATGAATGAACACTACAAGAACAATCCAAGATTAGGGTTAGGGTTAGGGTTAGGGTTAGGGTTAGGGTTAGGGTTAGGGTTAGGGTTAGGGTTAGGGTTAGGGTTAGGGTTAGGTTGAATGAACACCGCAAGAACAATCCAAGATAAGGGTTAGTGTTAGTGTTAGGGTTAGGGTTAGGGTTAGGGTTAGGGTTAGGGTTAGGGTAAGGGTTAGGGTTAGGGTTAGGGTTAGGGTTAGGGTTAGGGTTAGGATGAATGAACACCACAAGAACAATCCAAGATTAGGGTTAGGGTTAGGGTTAGGGTGAATGAACACCGCAAGAACAATCCAAGAATAGGGTTAGGGTTAGGGTTAGGGTTAGGGTTAGGGTTAGGGTTAGGGTTAGGGTTAGGGTTAGGGTTAGGGTTAGGATGAATGAACACCACAAGAACAATCCAAGATTAGGGTTAGGGTTAGGGTAAGGGTTGGGGTTAGGGTTAGGGTTGGGGTTAGGGTTAGGGTTAGGGTTAGGGTTAGAGTTAGGGTTAGGGTTAGGGTTAGGGTTAGGGTTAGGGTTAGGGTTAGGATGAATGAACACTACAAGAACAATCCAAGATTAGGGTTAGGGTTAGGGTTAGGGTTAGGGTTAGGGTTAGGGTTAGGGTTAGGGTTAGGGTTAGGGTTAGGGTTAGGGTTAGGGTTAGGATGAGTGAACACCACAAGAACAATCCAGGATTAGGGTAAGGGTTAGGGTTAGGGTTAGGGTTGGGGTTAGGGATAGGGTTAGGGTTAGGGTTAGGGTTAGGGTTAGGGTTAGGGTTAGGGTTAGAGTGAATGAACATCGGAAGAACAATCCAAGAATAGGGTTAGGGTTAGGGTTAGGGTTAGGGTTAGGGTTAGGGTTAGGGTTAGGGTTAGGGTTAGGGTTAGAGTTAGGGTTAGGGTTAGGGTTAGGTTTAGGATGAATGAACACCGCAAGAACAATCCAAGATTAGGATTAGGGTTAGGGTTAGGGTTAGGGTTAGGGTTAGGGTTAGGGTTAGGGTTAGGATGAATGAACACTACAAGAACAATCCAAGATTAGGGTTAGGGTTAGGGTTAGGGTTAGGGTGAATGAACACCGCAAGAACAATCCAAAATTAGGGTTAGGGTTAGGGTTAGGGTTAGGGTTAGGGTTAGGGTTAGGGTTAGGGTTAGGGTTAGGGTTAGGGTTAGGGTTAGGGTTAGGGTTAGGGTTAGGGTGAATGAACACCGCAAGAACAATCCAAGAATAGGGTTAGGGTTAGGGTTAGGGTTAGGGTTAGGGTTAGGGTTAGGGTTAGGATGAATGAACACCACAAGAACAATCCAAGATTAGGGTTAGGGTTAGGGTTAGGGTTGGGGTTAGGGTTGGGGTTAGGGTTAGGGTTAGGGTTAGGGTTAGGGTTAGGGTTAGGGTTAGGGTTAGGGTTAGGGTTAGGGTAAGGGTTAGGGTTGGGTTAGGGTTAGGGTTAGGGTTAGGGTGAATGAACATCGCAAGAACAATCCAAGAATAGGGTTAGGGTTAGGGTTAGGGTTAGGGTTAGGGTTAGGGTTAGGGTTAGGGTTAGGGTTAGGGTTAGGGTTAGGGTTAGGGTTAGGGTTAAGGTTAGGATGAATGAACACCACAAGAACAATCCAAGATTAGGGTTAGGGTTAGGGTTAGGGTTGGGGTTAGGGTTGGGGTTAGGGTTAGGGTTAGGGTTAGGGTTAGGGTTAGGGTTAGGGTTAGGGTTAGGGTTAGGGTTAGGTTTAGGATGAATTAACACCGCAAGAACAATCCAAGATTAGGGTTAGGGTTAGGGTTAGGGTTAGGGTTAGGGTTAGGGTTAGGGTTAGGGTTAGGGTTAGGGTTAGGGTTAGGGTTAGGATGAATGAACACTACAAGAACAATCGAAGATTAGGGTTAGGGTTAGGGTTAGGGTTAGGGTTAGGGTTAGGGTTAGGGTTAGGGTTAGGGTTGGGTTAGGGTTAGGGTTAGGGTTAGGGTTAGGGTTAGGGTGAATGAACACCGCAAGAACAATCCAAGATTAGGGTTAGGGTTAGGGTTAGGGTTAGGGTTAGGGTTAGGATGAATGAACACTACAAGAACAATCCAAGATTAGGGTTAGGGTTAGGGTTAGGATTAGGATTAGGGTTAGGGTTAGGGTTAGGGTTAGGGTTAGGGTGAATGAACACCGCAAGAACAATCCAAGAATAGGGTTAGGGTTATGGTTAGGGTTAGGGTTAGGGTTAGAGTGAATGAACACCGGAAGAACAATCCAAGAATAGGGTTAGGGTTAGGGTTAGGGTTAGGGTTAGGGTTAGGGTTAGGGTTAGGGTTAGGGTTAGGGTTAGGGTTAGGGTAAGGGTAAGGGTTAGGGTTGGGTTAGGGTTAGGGTTAGGGTTAGGGTGAATGAACACCGCAAGAACAATCCAAGATTAGGGTTAGGGTTAGGGTTAGGGTTAGGGTTAGGGTTAGGGTTAGGGTTAGGGTTAGACTGAATGAACACCGGAAGAACAATCCAAGAATAGGGTTAGGGTTAGGGTTAGGGTTAGGGTTAGGGTTAGGGTTAGGGTGAGGGTGAGGGTTAGGCTTAGGGTTAGGGTGAATGAACACCGCAAGAACAATCCAAGATTAGGGTTAGGGTTAGGGTTAGGGTTAGGGTTAGGGTTAGGGTTAGGGTTAGGGTTAGGGTTAGGGTTAGGGTTAGGGTGAATGAACACCGCAAGAACAATCCAAGATTAGGGTTAGGGTTAGGTTTAGGGTTAGGGTTAAGGTTAGGGTTAGGGTTAGGGTTAGGGTTAGGGTTAGGGTTAGGGTTAGGGTGAATGAACACCGCAAGAACAATCCAAGAATAGGGTTAGGGTTAGGGTTAGGGTTAGGGTTAGGGTTAGGGTTAGGGTTAGGGTTAGGGTTAGGGTTAGGATGAATGAACACCGCAAGAACAATCCAAGATTAGGGTTAGGGTTAGGGTTAGGGTTAGGGTTAGGGTTAGGGTTAGGGTTAGGGTTAGGGTTAGGGTTAGGGTTAGGGTTAGAGTTAGGGTTAGGATGAATGAACACCGCAACAACAATCCAAGATAAGGGTTAGTGTTAGTGTTAGTGTTAGTGTTAGTGTTAGGGTTAGGGTTAGGGTTAGGGTTAGGGTTAGGGTTAGGGTTAGGGTTAGGGTTAGGGTTAGGGTTAGGTTTAGGATGAATGAACACCGCAAGAACAATCCAAGATTAGGGTTAGGGTTAGGGTTAGGGTTAGGGTTAGGGTTAGGATGAATGAACACCACAAGAACAATCCAAGATTAGGGTTAGGGTTAGGGTTAGGGTTAGGGTTAGGGTTAGGGTTAGGGTTAGGGTTAGGGTTAGGGTTAGGGTTAGGGTTAGGGTTAGGGTTAGGGTGAATGAACACCGCAAGAACAATCCAAGAATAGGGTTAGGGTTAGGGTTAGGGTTAGGGTTAGGGTTAGGGTTAGGGTTAGGGTTAGGGTGAATGAACACCACAAGAACAATCCAAGAATAGGGTTAGGGTTAGGGTTAGGGTTAGGGTTAGGGTTAGAGTGAATGAACACCGGAAGAACAATCCAAGAATAGGGTTAGGGTTAGGGTTAGGGTTAGGGTTAGGGTTAGGGTTAGGGTTAGGGTTAGGGTTAGGGTTAGGGTTAGGGTTAGGGTTAGGATTAGGGTTAGGGTTAGAGTTAGGGTTAGGGTTAGGGTGAATGAACACCGCAAGAACAATCCAAGATTAGGGTTAGGGTTAGGGTTAGGGTTAGGGTTAGGGTTAGGGTTAGGGTTAGGGTTAGGGTTAGGGTTAGGGTTAGGGTTAGGGTTAGAGTTAGAGTTAGAGTTAGAGTTAGGGTTAGGGTTAGGTTTAGGATGAATGAACATCGCAAGAACAATCCAAGATTAGGGTTAGGGTTAGGGTTAGGGTTAGGGTTAGGATGAATGAACACTACAAGAACAATCCAAGATTAGGGTTAGGGTTAGGGTTAGGGTTAGGGTTAGGGTTAGGGTTAGGGTTAGGGTTAGGGTTAGGGTTAGGGTAAGGGTTAGGGTTAGGGTTAGGGTTAGGTTGAATGAACACCGCAAGAACAATCCAAGATAAGGGTTAGTGTTAGTGTTAGTGTTAGGGTTAGGGTTAGGGTTAGGGTTAGGGTTAGGGTTAGGGTAAGGGTTAGGGTTAGGGTTAGGGTTAGGGTTAGGGTTAGGGTTAGGGTTAGGATGAATGAACACCACAAGAACAATCCAAGATTAGGGTTAGGGTTAGGGTTAGGGTTAATGAACACCGCAAGAACAATCCAAGAATAGGGTTAGGGTTAGGGTTAGGGTTAGGGTTAGGGTTAGGGTTAGGGTTAGGGTTAGGGTTAGGGTTAGGGTTAGGGTTAGGATGAATGAACACCACAAGAACAATCCAAGATTAGGGTTAGGGTTAGGGTAAGGGTTGGGGTTAGGGATAGGGTTGGGGTTAGGGTTAGGGTTAGGGTTAGGGTTAGGGTTAGGGTTAGGGTTAGGGTTAGGGTTAGGGTTAGGGTTAGGTTTAGGATGAATGAACACCGCAAGAACAATCCAAGATTAGGGTTAGGGTTAGGGTTAGGGTTAGGGTTAGGGTTAGGGTTAGGGTTAGGGTTAGGGTTAGGGTTAGGGTTAGGGTTAGGGTTAGGATGAATGAACACTACAAGAACAATCAAAGATTAGGGTTAGGGTTAGGGTTAGGGTTAGGGTTAGGATGAGTGAACACCACAAGAACAATCCAGGATTAGGGTAAGGGTTAGGGTTAGGGTTAGGGTTGGGGTTAGGGTTAGGGTTAGGGTTAGGGTTAGGGTTAGGGTTAGGGTTAGGGTTAGGGTTAGGGTTAGAGTGAATGAACATCGGAAGAACAATCCAAGAATAGGGTTAGGGTTAGGGTTAGGGTTAGGGTTAGGGTTAGGGTTAGGGTTAGAGTTAGGGTTAGGGTTAGGGTTAGGTTTAGGATGAATGAACACCGCAAGAACAATCCAAGATTAGGATTAGGGTTAGGGTTAGGGTTAGGGTTAGGGTTAGGGTTAGGGTTAGGGTTAGGGTTAGGGTTAGGGTTAGGATGAATGAACACTACAAGAACAATCCAAGATTAGGGTTAGGGTTAGGGTTAGGGTTAGGGTGAATGAACACCGCAAGAACAATCCAAGATTAGGGTTAGGGTTAGGGTTAGGGTTAGGGTTAGGGTTAGGGTTAGGGTTAGGGTTAGAGTTAGAGTTAGAGTTAGAGTTAGGGTTAGGGTTAGGTTTAGGATGAATGAACACCGCAAGAACAATCCAAGATTAGGGTTAGGGTTAGGGTTAGGGTTAGGGTTAGGATGAATGAACACTACAAGAACAATCCAAGATTAGGGTTAGGGTTAGGGTTAGGGTTAGGGTTAGGGTTAGGGTTAGGGTTAGGGTTAGGGTTAGGGTTAGGGTTAGGGTTAGGGTTAGGGTTAGGTTGAATGAACACCGCAAGAACAATCCAAGATAAGGGTTAGTGTTAGTGTTAGTGTTAGTGTTAGGGTTAGGGTTAGGGTTAGGGTTAGGGTTAGGGTAAGGGTTAGGGTTAGGGTTAGGGTTAGGGTTAGGGTTAGGGTTAGGGTTAGGGTTAGGGTTAGGATGAATGAACACCACAAGAACAATCCAAGATTAGGGTTAGGGTTAGGGTTAGGGTGAATGAACACCGCAAGAACAATCCAAGAATAGGGTTAGGGTTAGGGTTAGGGTTAGGGTTAGGGTTAGGGTTAGGGTTAGGGTTAGGGTTAGGGTTAGGGTTAGGGTTAGGATGAATGAACACCACAAGAACAATCCAAGATTAGGGTTAGGGTTAGGGTAAGGGTTGGGGTTAGGGTTAGGGTTGGGGTTAGGGTTAGGGTTAGGGTTAGGGTTAGGGTTAGGGTTAGGGTTAGGGTTAGGGTTAGGGTTAGGGTTAGGGTTAGGTTTAGGATGAATGAACACCG
>NW_028113059.1:37500-40000 GCF_964234715.1 Podarcis melisellensis | reverse complement strand
AGGGTTAGGGTTAGGGTTAGGGTTAGGGTTAGGGTTAGGATGAATGAACACTACAAGAACAATCCAAGATTAGGGTTAGGGTTAGGGTTAGGGTTAGGGTTAGGGTTAGGGTTAGGGTTAGGGTTAGGGTTAGGGTTAGGGTTAGGGTTGGGTTAGGGTTAGGGTTAGGGTTAGGGTGAATGAACACCGCAAGAACAATCCAAGAATAGGGTTAGGGTTAGGGTTAGGGTTAGGGTTAGGGTTAGGGTTAGGGTTAGGGTTAGGGTTAGGGTTAGGGTTAGGGTTAGGGTTAGGGTTAGGGTTAGAGTGAATGAACACCGGAAGAACAATCCAAGAATAGGGTTAGGGTTAGGGTTAGGGTTAGGGTTAGGGTTAGGGTTAGGGTTAGGGTTAGGATGAATGAACACCACAAGAACAATCCAAGATTAGGGTTAGGGTTAGGGTTAGGGTTAGGGTTGGGGTTAGGGTTGGGGTTGGGGTTAGGGTTAGGGTTAGGGTTAGGGTTAGGGTTAGGGTTAGGGTTAGGGTTAGAGTTAGGGTTAGGGTTAGGTTTAGGATGAATGAACACCACAAGAACAATCCAAGATTAGGGTTAGGGATAGGGTTAGGGTTTGGGTGAATGAACACCGCAAGAACAATCCAAGAATAGGGTTAGGGTTAGGGTTAGGGTTAGGGTTAGGGTTAGGATGAATGAACACTACAAGAACAATCCAAGATTAGGGTTAGGGTTAGGGTTAGGGTTAGGGTTAGGGTTAGGGTTAGGGTTAGGGTTAGGGTTAGGGTTAGGGTTAGGATGAATGAACACCGCAAGAACAATCCAAGATAAGGGTTAGTGTTAGTGTTAGTGTTAGTGTTAGTGTTAGTGTTAGGGTTAGGGTTAGGGTTAGGGTTAGGGTTAGGGTTAGGGTTAGGGTTAGGGTTAGGGTTAGGGTTAGGGTTAGGATGAATGAACACAGCAAGAAAAATCCAAGATTAGGGTTAGGGTTAGGGTTAGGGTTAGGGTTAGGGTTAGGGTTAGGATGAATGAACACCACAAGAACAATCCAAGATTAGGGTTAGGGTTAGGGTTAGGGTTAGGGTGAATGAACACCGCAAGAACAATCCAAGAATAGGGTTAGGGTTAGGGTTAGGGTTAGGGTTAGGGTTAGGGTTAGGGTTAGGGTTAGGGTTAGGGTTAGGGTTATGGTTAGGGTTAGGGTTAGGGTTAGGATGAATGAACACCACAAGAACAATCCAAGGTTAGGGTTAGGGTTAGGGTTAGGGTTGGGGTTAGGGTTGGGGTTAGGGTTAGGGTTAGGGTTAGGGTTAGGGTTAGGGTTAGGGTTAGGGTTGGGGTTAGGGTTAGGTTTAGGATGAATGAACACCGCAAGAACAATCCAAGATTAGGGTTAGGGTTAGGGTTAGGGTTAGGGTTAGGGTTAGGGTTAGGGTTAGGGTTAGGGTTAGGGTTAGGATGAATGAACACTACAAGAACAATCCAAGATTAGGGTTAGGGTTAGGGTTAGGGTTAGGGTTAGGGTTAGGGTTAGGGTTAGGGTTAGGGTTAGGGTTGGGTTAGGGTTAGGGTTAGGGTGAATGAACAACGCAAGAACAATCCAAGAATAGGGTTAGGGTTAGGGTTAGGGTTAGGGTTAGGGTTAGGGTTAGGGTTAAGGTTAGGGTTAGGGTTAGGGTTAGGGTTAGGGTTAGGGTTAGGGTGAGGTTTAGGTTTAGGATGAATGAACACAGCAAGAACAATCCAAGATTAGGGTTAGGGTTAGGGTTAGGGTTAGGGTTAGGGTTAGGGTTAGGGTTAGGGTTAGGATGAATGAACACCACAAGAACAATCCAAGATTAGGGTTAGGGTTAGGGTTAGGGTTAGGGTTAGGGTGAATGAACACCGCAAGAACACTCCAAGAATAGGGTTAGGGTTAGGGTTAGGGTTAGGGTTAGGGTTAGGGTTAGGGTTAGGGTTAGGGTTAGGGTTAGGGTTAGGATGAATGAACACCACAAGAGCAATCCACGGTTAGGGTTAGGGTTAGGGTTGGGGTTAGGGTTGGGGTTAGGGTTAGGGTTAGGGTTAGGGTTAGGGTTAGGGTTAGGATGAATGAACACCGCAAGAACAATCCAAGATTAGGGTTAGGGTTAGGGTTAGGGTTAGGGTTAGGGTTAGGGTTAGGGTTAGGGTTAGGGTTAGGATGAATGAACACTACAAGAACAATCCAAGATTAGGGTTAGGGTTAGGGTTAGGGTTAGGGTTAGGGTTAGGGTTAGGGTTAGGGTTAGGGTTAGGGTTAGGGTTAGGGTTGGGTTAGGGTTAGGGTTAGGGTTAGGGTGAATGAACACCGCAAGAACAATCCAAGAATAGGGTTAGGGTTAGGGTTAGGGTTAGGGTTAGGGTTAGGGTTAGGGTTAGGGTTAGGGTTAGGGTTAGGGTTAGGGTTAGGGTTAGGGTTAGAGTGAATGAACACCGGAAGAACAATCCAAGAATAGGGTTAGGGTTAGGGTTAGGGTTAGGGTT
>NW_028113059.1:10000-12500 GCF_964234715.1 Podarcis melisellensis | reverse complement strand
GGTTAGGGTGAATGAACACCGCAAGAACAATCCAAGATTAGGGTTAGGGTTTGGGTTAGGGTTAGGGTTAGGGTTAGGGTTAGGGTTAGGGTTAGGGTTAGGGTTAAGGTTAGGGTTAGGGTTAGGGTTAGGGTTAGGGTTAGGGTTAGGGTTAGGGTTAGGGTTAGGGTTAGGGTTAGGGTTAGGGTTAGGGTTAGGGTGAATGAACACCGCAAGAGCAATCCAAGATTAGGGTTAGGGTTAGGGTTAGGGTTAGGGTTAGGGTTAGGGTTAGGGTTAGGGTTAGGGTTAGTTTTAGGGTTAGGGTTAGGGTTAGGGTTACGGTTAGGGTTAGGATGAATGAACACCGCAAGAACAATCCAAGATAAGGGTTAGTGTTAGTGTTAGGGTTAGGGTTAGGGTTAGGGTTAGGGTTAGGGTTAGGGTTAGGATGAATGAACACCGCAAGAACAATCCAAGATTAGGGTTAGGGTTAGGGTTAGGGTTAGGGTTAGGGTTAGGGTTAGGGTTAGGGTTAGGGTTAGGGTTAGGGTTAGGTTTAGGATGAATGAGCACCGCAAGAACAATCCAAGATTAGGGTTAGGGTTAGGGTTAGGGTTAGGGTTAGGGTTAGGGTTAGGGTTAGGGTTAGGATGAATGAACACTACAAGAACAATCCAAGATTAGGGTTAGGGTTAGGGTTAGGGTTAGGGTGAATGAACACCGCAAGAACAATCCAAGATTAGGGTTAGGGTTAGGGTTAGGGTTAGGGTTAGGGTTAGGGTTAGGGTTAGGGTTAGGGTTAGGGTTAGGGTTAGGGTTAGGGTTAGGGTTAGGGTTAGGGTTAGGATGAATGAAAACCACAAGAACAATCAAAGATTAGGGTTAGGGTTAGGGTTAGGGTTAGGGTTAGGGTTAGGGTTAGGGTTAGGGTTAGGGTTAGGGTTAGGGTGAATGAACACCGCAAGAACAATCCAAGAATAGGGTTAGGGTTTGGGTTAGGGTTAGGGTTAGGGTTAGGGTTAGGGTTAGGGTTAGGGTTAGGGTTAGGATGAATGAACACCACAAGAACAATCCAAGATTAGGGTTAGGGTGAGGGTGAGGGTTAGGGTTAGGGTTAGGGTTAGGGTGAATGAACACCACAAGAACAGTCCAAGAATAGGGTTAGGGTTAGGGTTAGGGTTAGGGTTAGGGTTAGGGTTAGGGTTAGGGTTAGGGCTAGGGTGAATGAACACCGCAAGAACAATCCAAGAATAGGGTTAGGGTTAGGGTTAGGGTTAGGGTTAGGGTTAGGGTTAGGGTTAGGGTTATGATGAATGAACACCACAAGAACAATCCAAGATTAGGGTTAGGGTTAGGGTTAGGGTTGGGGTTAGGGTTAGGGTTAGGGTTAGGGTTAGGGTTAGGGTTAGGGTTAGGGTTAGGGTTAGTGTTAGGGTTAGGGTTAGGGTTAGGGTTAGGGTTAGGGTTAGCGTTAGGGTTAGGGTTAGGGTTAGGGTTAGGATGAATGAACACCGCAAGAACAATCCAAGATTAGGGTTAGGGTTAGGGTTAGGGTTAGGGTTAGGATGAATGAACACTCCAAGAACAATCCAAGATTTGGGTTAGGGTTAGGGTTAGGGTTAGGGTTAGGGTTAGGGTTAGGGTTAGGGTTAGGGTTAGCGTTAGCGTTAGGGTTAGGGTTAGGGTTAGGGTTAGGGTTAGGGTTAGGGTTAGGTTTAGGATGAATGAACACCGCAAGAACAATCCAAGATTAGGGTTAGGGTTAGGGTTAGGGTTAGGGTTAGGGTTAGGGTTAGGGTGAATGAACACCGCAAGAACAATCCAAGATTAGGGTTAGGGTTAGGGTTAGGGTTAGGGTTAGGGTTAGGGTTAGGGTTAGGGTTAGGATGAATGAAAACCACAAGAACAATCCAAGATTAGGGTTAGGGTTAGGGTTAGGGTTAGGGTTAGGGTTAGGGTTAGGGTTAGGGTTAGGGTTAGGGTTAGGGTTAGGGTTAGGGTTAGGGTTAGGGTTAGGGTTAGGGTTAGGGTTAGGGTTAGGGTTAGGGTTAGAGTGAATGAACACCGCAAGAACAATCCAAGAATAGGGTTAGGGTTAGGGTTAGGGTTAGGGTTAGGGTTAGGGTTAGGGTTAGGGTTAGGGTTAGGGTTAGGGTTCTGGTTAGGGTTCTGGTTAGGGTTAGGGTTAGGATGAATGAACACCACAAGAACAATCCAAGATTAGGGTTAGGGTGAGGGTGAGGGTGAGGGTTAGGGTTAGGGTTAGGGTTAGGGTAAGGGTTAGGGTGAATGAACACCGCAAGAACAATCCAAGAATAGGGTTAGGGTTAGGGTTAGGGTTAGGGTTAGGGTTAGGGTTAGGGTTAGGGTTAGGGTTAGGGTTAGGGTTAGGGTTAGGGTTAGAGTTAGGGTTAGGGTTAGGTTTAGGATGAATGAACACCGCAAGAACAATCCAAGGTTAGGGCTAGGGTTAGGGTTAGGGTTAGGGTTAGGATGAATGAACACTACAAGAACAATC
>NW_028113060.1:175000-177500 GCF_964234715.1 Podarcis melisellensis | reverse complement strand
GGAGAATGAACACCGCAAGAACAATCCAAGATTAGGGTGAGGGTTAGGGTTAGGGTTAGGGTTAGGGTTAGGGTTAGGGTTAGGGTTAGGGTTAGGGTTAGGGTTAGGATGAATGAACACCGCAAGAACAATCCAAGATTAGGGTTAGGGTTAGGGTTAGGGTTAGGGTTAGGGTTAGGGTTAGGGTTAGGGTTAGGATGAATGAACACCGCAAGAACAATCCAAGATTAGGTTTAGGGTTAGGGTTAGGGTTAGGGTTAGGGTTAGGGTTAGGGTTAGGGTTAGGGTTAGGGTTAGGGTTAGGGTTAGGGTTAGGATGAATGAACACCGCAAGAACAATCCAAGATAAGGGTTAGTGTTAGTGTTAGTGTTAGTGTTAGTGTTAGGGTTAGGGTTAGGGTTAGGGTTAGGGTTAGGGTTAGGGTTAGGGTTAGGGTTAGGGTTAGGTTTAGGATGAATGAACACCGCAAGAACAATCCAAGATTAGGGTTAGGGTTAGGGTTAGGGTTAGGGTTAGGGTTAGGGTTAGGGTTAGGGTTAGGGTTAGGATGAATGAACACTACAAGAACAATCCAAGATTAGGGTTAGGGTTAGGGTTAGGGTTAGGGTTAGGGTTAGGGTGAATGAACACCGCAAGAACAATCCAAGATTAGGGTTAGGGTTAGGGTTAGGGTTGGGGTTAGGGTTAGGGTTAGGGTTAGGGTTAGGGTTAGGGTTAGGGTTAGGGTTAGGGTTAGGGTTAGGGTTAGGGTTAGGGTTAGGGTTAGGGTTAGGATGAATGAACACCGCAAGAACAATCCAAGATAAGGGTTAGTGTTAGTGTTAGTGTTAGTGTTAGTGTTAGTGTTAGGGTTAGGGTTAGGGTTAGGGTTAGGGTTAGGGTTAGGGTTAGGGTTAGGCTTAGGCTTAGGCTTAGGCTTAGGCTTAGGTTTAGGATGAATGAACACCGCAAGACCAATCCAAGATTCTGGTTAGGGTTAGGGTTAGGGTTAGGGTTAGGGTTAGGATGAATGAACACTACAAGAACAATCCAAGATTAGGGTTAGGGTTAGGGTTAGGGTTAGGGTTAGGGTTAGGGTTAGGGTTAGGGTTAGGGTTAGGGTTAGGGTTAGGGTTAGGGTTAGGGTTAGGGTGAATGAACACCGCAAGAACAATCCAAGAATAGGGATAGGGTTAGGGTTAGGGTTAGGGTTAGGGTTAGGGTTAGGGTGAATGAACACCGCAAGAACAATCCAAGAATAGGGTTAGGGTTAGGGTTAGGGTTAGGGTTAGGTATAGGGTTAGGGTTAGGGTTAGGGTTAGGGTTAGGGTTAGGGTTAGGGTTAGGGTTAGAGTGAATGAACACTGCAAGAACAATCCAAGAATAGGGTTAGGGTTAGGGTTAGGGTTAGGGTTAGGGTTAGGGTTAGGGTTAGAGTGAATGAACCCCGGAAGAACAATCCAAGAATAGGGTTAGGGTTAGGGTTAGGGTTAGGGTTAGGGTTAGGGTTAGGGTTAGGGTTAGGGTTAGGGTTAGGGTGAGGGTGAGGGTTAGGGTTAGGGTTAGGGTTAGGGTGAATGAACACCGCAAGAACAATCCAAGATTAGGGTTAGGGTTAGGGTTAGGGTTAGGGTTAGGGTTAGGGTTAGGGTTAGGGTTAGGGTTAGGATGAATGAACACCGCAAGAACAATCCAAGATTAGGGTTAGGGTTAGGGTTAGGGTTAGGGTTAGGGTTAGGGTTAGGGTTAGGATGAATGAACACCGCAAGAACAATCCAAGATTAGGGTTAGGGTTAGGGTTAGGGTTAGGGTTAGGGTTAGGGTTAGGGTTAGGGTTAGGGTTAGGGTTAGGGTTAGGGTTAGGGTTAGGGTTAGGGTTAGGATGAATGAACACCGCAAGAACAATCCAAGATAAGGGTTAGTGTTAGTGTTAGTGTTAGTGTTAGTGTTAGGGTTAGGGTTAGGGTTAGGGTTAGGGTTAGGGTTAGGGTTAGGGTTAGGGTTAGGGTTAGGGTTAGGTTTAGGATGAATGAACACCGCAAGAACAATCCAAGATTAGGGTTAGGGTTAGGGTTAGGGTTAGGGTTAGGGTTAGGGTTAGGGTTAGGGTTAGGGTTAGGGTTAGGGTTAGGATGAATGAACACTACAAGAACAATCCAAGATTAGGGTTAGGGTTAGGGTTAGGGTTAGGGTTAGGGTTAGGGTGAATGAACACCGCAAGAACAATCCAAGATTAGGGTTAGGGTTAGGGTTAGGGTTGGGGTTAGGGTTAGGGTTAGGGTTAGGGTTAGGGTTAGGGTTAGGGTTAGGGTTAGGGTTAGGGTTAGGGTTAGGGTTAGGATGAATGAACACCGCAAGAACAATCCAAGATAAGGGTTAGTGTTAGTGTTAGTGTTAGTGTTAGGGTTAGGGTTAGGGTTAGGGTTAGGGTTAGGGTTAGGGTTAGGGTTAGGCTTAGGCTTAGGCTTAGGCTTAGGCTTAGGCTTAGGCTTAGGCTTAGGTTTAGGATGAATGAACACC
>NW_028113060.1:167500-170000 GCF_964234715.1 Podarcis melisellensis | reverse complement strand
AGGGTTAGGGTTAGGGTTAGGGTTAGGGTTAGGGTTAGGATGAATGAACACCGCAAGAACAATCCAAGATTAGGGTTAGGGTTAGGGTTAGGGTTAGGGTTAGGGTTAGGGTTAGGGTTAGGGTTAGGGTTAGGATGAATGAACACCGCAAGAACAATCCAAGATTAGGGTTAGGGTTAGGGTTAGGGTTAGGGTTAGGGTTAGGGTTAGGGTTAGGATGAATGAACACCGCAAGAACAATCCAAGATTAGGGTTAGGGTTAGGGTTAGGGTTAGGGTTAGGGTTAGGGTTAGGGTTAGGGTTAGGGTTAGGGTTAGGGTGAATGAACACCGCAAGAACAATCCAAGATAAGGGTTAGTGTTAGTGTTAGTGTTAGTGTTAGTGTTAGTGTTAGGGTTAGGGTTAGGGTTAGGGTTAGGGTTAGGGTTAGGGTTAGGGTTAGGGTTAGAGTTAGGGTTAGGTTTAGGATGAATGAACACCGCAAGAACAATCCAAGATTAGGGTTAGGGTTAGGGTTAGGGTTAGGGTTAGGGTTAGGGTTAGGGTTAGGGTTAGGGTTAGGGTTAGGGTTAGGGTTAGGGTTAGGGTTAGGATGAATGAACACTACAAGAACAATCCAAGATTAGGGTTAGGGTTAGGGTTAGGGTTAGGGTGAATGAACACCGCAAGAACAATCCAAGATTAGGGTTAGGGTTACGGTTAGGGTTGGGGTTAGGGTTAGGGTTAGGGTTAGGGTTAGGGTTAGGGTTAGGGTTAGGGTTAGGGTTAGGGTTAGGATGAATGAACACTGCAAGAACAATCCAAGATTCTGGTTAGGGTTAGGGTTAGGGTTAGGGTTAGGGTTAGGGTTAGGATGAATGAACACTACAAGAACAATCCAAGATTAGGGTTAGGGTTAGGGTTAGGGTTAGGGTTAGGGTTAGGGTTAGGGTTAGGGTTAGGGTTAGGGTTAGGGTTAGGGTTAGGGTTAGGGTTAGGGTTAGGGTTAGGGTTAGGGTTAGGATTAGGGTTAGGGTTAGGGTTAGGGTGAATGAACACCGCAAGAACAATCCAAGTATAGGGATAGGGTTAGGGCTAGGGTTAGGGTTAGGGTTAGGGTTAGGGTGAATGAACACCGCAAGAACAATCCAAGAATAGGGTTAGGGTTAGGGTTAGGGTTAGGGTTAGGGTTAGGGTTAGGGTTAGGGTTAGGGTTAGAGTGAATGAACACTGCAAGAACAATCCAAGAATAGGGTTAGGGTTAGGGTTAGGGTTAGGGTTAGGGTTAGGGTTAGGGTTAGGGTTAGGGTTAGGGTTAGGGTTAGGGTTAGGGTTAGAGTTAGGGTTAGGGTTAGAGTGAATGAACCCCGGAAGAACAATCCAAGAATAGGGTTAGGGTTAGGGTTAGGGTTAGGGTTAGGGTTAGGGTTAGGGTGAATGAACACTGCAAGAACAATCCAAGAATAGGGTTAGGGTTAGGGTTAGGGTTAGGGTTAGGGTTAGGGTTAGGGTTAGGGTGAATGAACACCGCAAGAACAATCCAAGATTAGGGTTAGGGTTAGGGTTAGGGTTGGGGTTAGGGTTAGGGTTAGGGTTAGGGTTAGGGTTAGGGTTAGGGTTAGGGTTAGGGTTAGGGTTAGGGTTAGGATGAATGAACACCGCAAGAAAAATCCAAGATAAGGGTTAGTGTTAGTGTTAGTGTTAGGGTTAGGGTTAGGGTTAGGGTTAGGGTTAGGGTTAGGCTTAGGTTTAGGATGAATGAACACCGCAAGAACAATCCAAGATTCTGGTTAGGGTTAGGGTTAGGGTTAGGGTTAGGGTTAGGATGAATGAACACTACAAGAACAATCCAAGATTAGGGTTAGGGTTAGGGTTAGGGTTAGGGTTAGGGTTAGGGTTAGGGTTAGGGTTAGGGTTAGGGTTAGGATTAGGGTTAGGGTTAGGGTTAGGGTTAGGGTGAATGAACACCGCAAGAACAATCCAAGAATAGGGATAGGGTTAGGGTTAGGGTTAGGGTTAGGGTTAGGGTTAGGGTTAGGGTGAATGAACACCGCAAGAACAATCCAAGAATAGGGTTAGGGTTAGGGTTAGGGTTAGGGTTAGGGTTAGGGTTAGGGTTAGGGTTAGAGTGAATGAACACTGCAAGAACAATCCAAGAATAGGGTTAGGGTTAGGGTTAGGGTTAGGGTTAGGGTTAGGGTTAGGGTTAGGGTTAGGGTTAGGGTTAGGGTTAGGGTTAGGGTTAGAGTTAGGGTTAGGGTTAAAGTGAATGAACCCCGGAAGAACAATCCAAGAATAGGGTTAGGGTTAGGGTTAGGGTTAGGGTTAGGGTTAGGGTTAGGGTTAGGGTTAGGGTTAGGGTTAGGGTTAGGGTTAGGGTTAGGGTTAGGGTTAGGGTTAGGGTTAGAGTGAATGAACACTGCAAGAACAATCCAAGAATAGGGTTAGGGTTAGGGTTAGGGTTAGGGTTAGGGTTAGGGTTAGGGTTAGGGTTAGGGTTAGGGTTAGGATGAATGAACAC
>NW_028113060.1:117500-120000 GCF_964234715.1 Podarcis melisellensis | reverse complement strand
GGTTAGGATGAATGAACACCGCAAGAACAATCCAAGAATAGGGTTAGGGTTAGGGTTAGGGTTAGGGTTAGGGTTAGGGTTGGGGTTGGGATTAGGGTTAGGGTTAGGGTTAGGGTTAGGGTTAGGGTTAGGGTTAGGGTTAGGGTTAGGGTTAGGGTTAGGGTTAGGGTTAGGGTTAGGGTTAGGATGAATGAGCACCGCAAGAACAATCCAAGATAAGGGTTAGGGTTAGGGTTAGGGTTAGGGTTAGGGTTAGGGTTAGGGTTAGGGTTAGGGTTAGGATGAATGAACACCACAAGAACAATCCAAGATTAGGGTTAGGGTTAGGGTTAGGATTAGGGTTAGGGTTAGGGTTGGGGTTAGGGTTAGGATGAATGAACACCACAAGAACAATCCAAGATTAGGGTTAGGGTTAGGGTTAGGGTTAGGGTTAGGGTGAATGAACAACGCAAGAACAATCCAAGATTAGGGTTAGGGTTAGGGTTAGGGTTAGGGTTAGGGTTAGGGTTAGGGTTAGGGTTAGGGTTAGGGTTAGGGTTAGGGTTAGGGTTAGGTTTAGGATGAATGAACACCGCAAGAACAATCCAAGAATAGGGTTAGGGTTAGGGTTAGGGTTAGGGTTAGGGTTAGGGTTAGGGTTAGGGTTAGGGTTAGGGTTAGGGTGAATGAACACCGCAAGAACAATCCAAGAATAGGGATAGGGTTAGGGTTAGGGTTAGGGTTAGGGTTAGGGTTAGGGTTAGGGTTAGGGTTAGGATGAATGAACACCACAAGAACAATCCAAGATTAGCGTTAGGGTTAGGGTTAGGGTTGGGGTTAGGGTTAGGGTTAGGGTTAGGGTTAGGGTTAGGGTTAGGGTTAGGGTTAGGGTTAGGATGAATGAACACCACAAGAACAATCCAAGATTAGGGTTAGGGTTAGGGTTAGGGTAAGGGTTAGGGTGAATGAACAACGCAAGAACAATCCAAGATTAGGGTTAGGGTTAGGGTTAGGGTTAGGGTTAGGGTTAGGGTTAGGGTTAGGGTTAGGGTTAGGGTTAGGGTGAATGAACACCGCAAGAACAATCCAAGATTAGGGTTAGGGTTAGGGTTAGGGTTAGGGTTAGGGTTAGGGTTAGGGTTAGGGTTAGGGTTAGGCTTAGGCTTAGGCTTAGGGTTAGGGTTAGGGTTAGGGTTAGGGTTAGGATGAATGAACACCGCAAGAACAATCCAAGAATAGGGTTAGGGTTAGGGTTAGGGTTAGGGTTAGGGTTAGGGTTAGGGTTAGGGTTAGGGTTAGGGTTAGGGTTAGGGTTAGGGTTAGGGTTAGGATGAATGAACACCGCAAGAACAATCCAAGAATAGGGTTAGGGTTAGGGTTAGGGTTAGGGTTAGGGTTGGGGTTGGGGTTAGGGTTAGGGTTAGGGTTAGGGTTAGGGTTAGGGTTAGGGTTAGGGTTAGGGTTAGGGTTAGGATGAATGAGCACCGCAAGAACAATCCAAGATTAGGGTTAGGGTTAGGGTTAGGGTTAGGGTTAGGGTTAGGGTTAGGGTTAGGGTTAGGATGAATGAACACCACAAGAACAATCCAAGATTAGGGTTAGGGTTAGGGTTAGGGTTAGGGTTAGGGGTTAGGGTTAGGGTTGGGGTTAGGGTTAGGGTTAGGGTTAGGGTTAGGGTTAGGGTTAGGGTTAGGGTTAGGGTTAGGGTTAGGGTTAGGATGAATGAACACCACAAGAACAATCCAAGATTAGGGTTAGGGTTAGGGTTAGGGTTAGGGTTAGGGTGAATGAACAACGCAAGAACAATCCAAGATTAGGGTTAGGGTTAGGGTTAGGGTTAGGGTTAGGGTTAGGGTTAGGGTTAGGGTTAGGGTTAGGGTTAGGGTTAGGGTTAGGGTTAGGGTTAGGGTTAGGGTTAGGGTTAGGCTTAGGGTTAGGGTTAGGGTTAGGGTTAGGGTTAGGGTTAGGATGAATGAACACCGCAAGAACAATCCAAGAATAGGGTTAGGGTTAGGGTTAGGGTTAGGGTTAGGGTTAGGGTTAGGGTGAATGAACACCGCAAGAACAATCCAAGAATAGGGATAGGGTTAGGGTTAGGGTTAGGGTTAGGGTTAGGGTTAGGGTTAGGGTTAGGGTTAGGGTTAGGGTTAGGATGAATGAACACCACAAGAACAATCCAAGATTAGGGTTAGGGTTAGGGTTAGGGTTAGGGTTAGGGTTAGGGTTAGGGTTAGGGTTAGGGTTAGGGTTAGGGTTAGGGTTAGGGTTAGGGTTAGGGTTAGGTTTAGGATCACCGCAAGAACAATCCAAGAATAGGGTTAGGGTTAGGGTTAGGGTTAGGGTTAGGGTTAGGATGAATGAACACTACAAGAACAATCCAAGATTAGGATTAGGGTTAGGGTTAGGGTTAGTGTTAGGGTTAGGGTTAGGATGAATGAACACCGCAAGAACAATCCAAGAATAGGGTTAGGGTTAGGGTTAGGGTTAGGGTTAGGGTTAGGGTTGGGGTTGGGGTTAGGGT
>NW_028113060.1:70000-72500 GCF_964234715.1 Podarcis melisellensis | reverse complement strand
GTTAGGGTTAGGGTTAGGGTTAGGGTTAGGGTTAGGTTTAGGATGAATGAACACCGCAAGAACAATCCAAGATTAGGGTTAGGGTTAGGGTTAGGGTTAGGGTTAGGGTTAGGGTTAGGGTTAGGGTTAGGGTTAGGGTGAATGAACACCGCAAGAACAATCCAAGAATAGGGTTAGGGTTAGGGTTAGGGTTAGGGTTAGGGTTAGGGTTAGGGTTAGAGTGAATGAACACCGGAAGAACAATCCAAGAATAGGGTTAGGGTTAGGGTTAGGGTTAGGGTTAGGGTTAGGGTTAGGGTTAGGGTTAGGGTTGGGGTTAGGGTTAGGGTTAGGGTTAGGGTTAGGGTTAGGGTTAGGGTTAGGGTTAGGGTTAGGGTTAGGGTTAGGTTTAGGATGAATGAACACCGCAAGAACAATCCAAGATTAGGGTTAGGGTTAGGGTTAGGGTTAGGGTTAGGGTTAGGGTTAGGGTTAGGGTTAGGGTTAGGGTTAGGGTTAGGATGAATGAACACTACAAGAAAAATTCAAGATTAGGGTTAGGGTTAGGGTTAGGGTAAGGGTTAGGGTGAATGAACACCGCAAGAACAATCCAAGATTAGGGTTAGGGTTAGGGTTAGGGTTAGGGTTAGGGTTAGGGTTAGGGTTAGGGTTAGGGTTAGGGTTAGGATGAATGAACACCACAAGAACAATCCAAGATTAGGGTTAGGGTTAGGGTTAGGGTTAGGGTTAGGGTTAGGGTTAGGGTTAGGGTTAGGGTTAGGGTTAGGGTTAGGATGAATGAACACCGCAAGAACAATCCAAGATAAGGGTTAGTGTTAGTGTTAGTGTTAGTGTTAGGGTTAGGGTTAGGGTTAGGGTTAGGATGAATGAACACTACAAGAACAATCCAAGATTAGGGTTAGGGTTAGGGTTAGGGTTAGGGTTAGGGTTAGGGTTAGGGTTAGGGTTAGGGTTAGGGTTAGGGTTAGGGTTAGGGTAAATGAACACCGCAAGAACAATCCAAGAATAGGGATAGGGTTAGGGTTAGGGTTAGGGTTAGGGTTAGGGTTAGGGTTAGGGTTAGGGTTAGGGTTAGGGTTGGGTTAGGGTTAGGGTTAGGGTTAGGGTGAATGAACACCGCAAGAACAATCCAAGAATAGGGTTAGGGTTAGGGTTAGGGTTAGGGTTAGAGTTAGGGTTAGGGTTAGGGTTAGGGTTAGAGTGAATGAACACCGCAAGAACAATCCAAGAATAGGGTTAGGGTTAGGGTTAGGGTTAGGGTTAGGGTTAGGGTTAGGGTTAGGGTTAGGGTTAGGGTTAGAGTGAATGAACACCGCAAGAACAATCCAAGATTAGGGTTAGGGTTAGGGTTAGGGTTAGGGTTAGGGTTAGGGTTAGGATTAGGATGAATGAACACTACAAGAACAATCCAAGATTAGGGTTAGGGTTAGGGTTAGGGTTAGGGTTAGGGTTAGGGTTAGGGTTAGGGTTAGGGTTAGGGTTAGGGTTAGGATGAATGAACACCGCAAGAACAATCCAAGATTAGGGTTAGGGTTAGGGTTAGGGTTAGGGTTAGGGTTAGGGTTAGGGTTAGGGTTAGGGTTAGGGTTAGGGTTAGGGTTAGGGTTAGGATGAATGAACACCACAAGAACAATCCAAGATTAGGGTTAGGGTTAGGGTTAGGGTTAGGGTTAGGGTAAGGGTTAGGGTTAGGGTTAGGGTTAGGGTTAGGGTGAATGAACAACGCAAGAACAATCCAAGATTAGGGTTAGGGATAGGGTTAGGGTTAGGGTTAGGGTTAGGGTTAGGATGAATGAACACCACAAGAACAATCCAAGATTAGGGTTAGGGTTAGGGTTAGGGTTAGGGTTAGCGTAAGGGTTAGGGTTAGGGTTAGGGTTAGGGTGAATGAACAACGCAAGAACAATCCAAGATTAGGGTTAGGGTTAGGGTTAGGGTTAGGGTTAGGGTTAGGGTTAGGGTTAGGGTGAATGAACACCGCAAGAACAATCCAAGATTAGGGTTAGGGTTAGGGTTAGGGTTAGGGTTAAGGTTAGGGTTAGGGTTAGGGTTAGGGTTAGGGTTAGGGTTAGGGTTAGGGTGAATGAACACCGCAAGAGCAATCCAAGATTAGGGTTAGGGTAAGGGTAAGGGTTAGGGTTAGGGTTAGTTTTAGGGTTAGGGTTAGGGTTAGGGTTAGGGTTAGGGTTAGGGTTAGGATGAATGAACACCGCAAGAACAATCCAAGATAAGGGTTAGGGTTAGGGTTAGGGTTAGGGTTAGGGTTAGGGTTAGGGTTAGGGTTAGGGTTAGGGTTAGGGTTAGGATGAATGAACACCGCAAGAACAATCCAAGATTAGGGTTAGGGTTAGGGTTAGGGTTAGGGTTAGGGTTAGGGTTAGGGGTAGGGTTAGGGTTAGGGTTAGGGTTAGGGTTAGGGTTAGGGTTAGGGTTAGGGTTAGGTTTAGGATGAATGAACACCGCAAGAACAATCCAAGATTAGGGTTAGGGTTAGGGTTAG
>NW_028113060.1:55000-57500 GCF_964234715.1 Podarcis melisellensis | reverse complement strand
AGGGTTAGGGTGAATGAACACCGCAAGAACAATCCAAGATTAGGGTTAGGGTTAGGGTTAGGGTTAGGGCTAGGGTTAGGGTTAGGGTTAAGGTTAGGGTTAGGGTTAGGGTTAGGGTTAGGGTTAGGGTTAGGGTTAGGGTTAGCGTTAGCGTTAGCGTTAGCGTTAGCGTGAATGAACACCGCAAGAGCAATCCAAGATTAGGGTTAGGGTTAGGGTTAAGGTTAGGATGAATGAACACTACAAGAACAATCCAAGATTAGGGTTAGGGTTAGGGTTAGGGTTAGGGTTAGGGTTAGGGTTAGGGTTAGGGTTAGGGTTAGGGTTAGGGTTAGGGTTAGGGTTAGGGTTAGGGTGAATGAACACCGCAAGAACAATCCAAGATTAGGGTTAGGGTTAGGGTTAGGGTTAGGGTTAGGGTTACGGTTAGGGTTAGGGATAGGATGAATGAACACCACAAGAACAATCCAAGATTAGGGTTAGGGTTAGGGTTAGGGTTAGGGTTAGGGTTAGGGTTAGGGTTAGGGTTAGGGTTAGGGTTAGGGTTAGGGTTAGGGTTAGGGTGAATGAACACCGCAAGAACAATCCAAGAATAGGGTTAGGGTTAGGGTTAGGGTTAGGGTTAGGGTTAGGGTTAGGGTTAGGGTTAGGGGTAGGGTTAGGGTTAGGGTTAGGGTTAGGATGAATGAACACTGCAAGAACAATCCAAGATAAGGGTTAGGGTTAGGGTTAGGGTTAGGGTTAGGGTTAGGGTTAGGGTTAGGGTTAGGATGAATGAACACCGCAAGAACAATCCAAGAATAGGGTTGGGGTTAGGGTTAGGGTTAGGGTTAGGGTTAGGGTTAGGGGTAGGGTTAGGATGAATGAACACTAGGGGAACAATTCAAGATTAGGGTTAGGGTTAGGGTTAGGGTTAGGGTTAGGGTTAGGGTTAGGGTTAGGGTGAATGAACACCGCAAGAACAATCCAAGATTAGGGTTAGGGTTAGGGTTAGGGTTAGGGTTAGGGTTAGGGTTAGGGTTAGGGTTAGGATGAATGAACACCACAAGAACAATCCAAGATTAGGGTTAGGGTTAGGGTAAGGGTTAGGGTTAGGGTTAGGGTTAGGGTTAGGGTTAGGGTGAATGAACACCGCAAGAACAATCCAAGAATAGGGTTAGGGTTAGGGTTGGGGTTAGGGTTAGGGTTAGGGTTAGGGTTACGATTAGGGTTAGGGTTAGAGTTAGGGTTAGGGTTAGGGTTAGGGTTAGGGTTAGGGTTAGGGTGAATGAACACCGCAAGAACAATCCAAGAATAGGGTTAGGGTTAGGGTTAGGGTTAGGGTTAGGGTTAGGGTTAGGGTTAGGGTTAGGATGAGTGAACACCACAAGAACAATCCATGATTAGGGTAAGGGTTAGGGTTAGGGTTAGGGTTAGAGTTAGGGTTAGGGTTGGGGTTAGGGTTAGGGTTAGGGTTAGGGTTAGGGTTAGGGTTAGGGTTAGGGTTAGGGTTAGGGTTAGGATGAATGAACACTACAAGAACAATCCAAGATTAGGGTTAGGGTTAGGGTTAGGGTTAGGGTTAGGGTTAGGGTTAGGGTTAGGGTTAGGGTTAGGGTGAATGAACACCGCAAGAACAATCCAAGATTAGGGTTAGGGTTAGGGTTAGGGTTAGGGTTAGGGTTAGGGTTAGGGTTAGGGTTAGGGTTAGGATTAGGGTTAGGATGAATGAACACCACAAGAACAATCCAAGATTAGGGTTAGGGTTAGGGTTAGGGTTAGGGTTAGGGTTAGGGTTAGGGTTAGGGTTAGGGTTAGGGTTAGGGTTAGGGTTAGGGTAAGGGTAAGGGTTAGGGTGAATGAACACCGCAAGAACAATCCAAGAATAGGGTTAGGGTTAGGGTTAGGGTTAGGGTTAGGGTTAGGGTGAAAGAACACCGCAAGAACAATCCAAGAATAGGGTTAGGGTTAGGGTTAGGGTTAGGGTTAGGGTTAGGGTTAGGGTTAGGGTTAGGGTTAGGGTTAGGGTTAGGGTTAGGGTTAGGGTTAGGGTTAGGGTTAGGGTTAGGGTTAGGGTTAGGGTTAGGGTTACGGTTAGGGTTAGGGTTAGGGTTAGGGTTAGGATGAATGAACAACGCAAGAACAATCCAAGATTAGGGTTAGGGTTAGGGTTAGGGTTAGGGTTAGGGTGAATGAACAACGAAAGAACAATCCAAGATTAGGGTTAGGGTTAGGGTTAGGGTTAGAGTTAGGGTTAGGGTGAATGAACACCGCAAGAACAATCCAAGATTAGGGTTAGGGTTAGGGTTAGGGTTAGGGTTAGGGTTAGGGTTAGGGTTAGGGTTAAGGTTAGGGTTAGGGTTAGGGTTAGGGTTAGGGTTAGGGTTAGGGTTAGCGTTAGCGTTAGCGTTAGCGTTAGGGTGAATGAACACCGCAAGAGCAATCCAAGATTAGGGTTAGGGTAAGGGTTAGGGTTAGGGTTAGGGTTAAGGTTAGGGTTAGGGTTAGGGTTAGGGTGAGG
>NW_028113060.1:5000-7500 GCF_964234715.1 Podarcis melisellensis | reverse complement strand
TAGCGTTAGGGTTAGGGTTAGGGTTAGGGTGAATGAACACCGCAAGAACAATCCAAGATTAGGGTTAGGGTTAGGGTTAGCGTTAGGGTTAGGGTTAGGGTTAGGCTTAGGGTTAGGGTTAGGGTTAGGGTTAGGGTTAGGGTTAGGGTTAGGGTTAGGGTTAGGGTTAGGCTTAGGGTTAGGGTTAGGGTTAGGGTTAGGGTTAGGTTTAGGATGAATGAACACCGCAAGAACAATCCAAGAATAGGGTTAGGGTTAGGGTTAGGGTTAGGGTTAGGGTTAGGGTTAGGATGAATGAACACTACAAGAACAATCCAAGATTAGGATTAGGGTTAGGGTTAGGGTTAGGGTTAGGGTTAGGGTTAGGGTTAGGGTTAGGGTTAGGGTTAGGGTTAGGATGAATGAACACCGCAAGAACAATCCAAGAATAGGGTTAGGGTTAGGGTTAGGGTTAGGGTTAGGGTTAGGGTTGGGGTTGGGGTTAGGGTTAGGGTTAGGGTTAGGGTTAGGGTTAGGGTTAGGGTTAGGGTTAGGGTTAGGGTTAGGATGAATGAGCACCGCAAGAACAATCCAAGATTAGGGTTAGGGTTAGGGTTAGGGTTAGGGTTAGGGTTAGGGTTAGGGTTAGGGTTAGGGTTAGGGTTAGGATGAATGAACACCACAAGAACAATCCAAGATTAGGGTTAGGGTTAGGGTTAGGGTTAAGGTTAGGGTTGGGGTTAGGGTTAGGATGAATGAACACCACAAGAACAATCCAAGATTAGGGTTAGGGTTAGGGTTAGGGTTAGGGTTAGGGTTAGGGTGAATGAACAACGCAAGAACAATCCAAGATTAGGGTTAGGGTTAGGGTTAGGGTTAGGGTTAGGGTTAGGGTTAGGGTTAGGGTTAGGGTGAATGAACACCGCAAGAACAATCCAAGAATAGGGATAGGGTTAGGGTTAGGGTTAGGGTTAGGGTTAGGGTTAGGGTTAGGGTTAGGGTTAGGGTTAGGGTTAGGATGAATGAACACCACAAGAACAATCCAAGATTAGGGTTAGGGTTAGGGTTAGGGTTAGGGTTAGGGTTGGAGTTAGGGTTAGGGTTAGGGTTAGGGTTAGGGTTAGGGTTAGGGTTAGGGTTAGGGTTAGGGTGAATGAACACCACAAGAACAATCCAAGATTAGGGTTAGGGTTAGGGTTAGGGTAAGGGTTAGGGTGAATGAACAACGCAAGAACAATCCAAGATTAGGGTTAGGGTTAGGGTTAGGGTTAGGGTTAGGGTTAGGGTTAGGGTTAGGGTTAGGGTTAGGGTTAGGGTTAGGGTTAGGGTTAGGGTGAATGAACACCGCAAGAACAATCCAAGATTAGGGTTAGGGTTAGGGTTAGGGTTAGGGTTCGGGTTCGGGTTCGGGTTAGGGTTAGGGTTAGGGTTAGGGTTAGGGTTAGGGTTAGGGTTAGGGTTAGGGTTAGGGTTAGGGTTAGGGTTAGGGTTAGGGTTAGGTTTAGGATGAATGAACACCGCAAGAACAATCCAAGAATAGGGTTAGGGTTAGGGTTAGGGTTAGGGTTAGGGTTAGGATGAATGAACACTACAAGAACAATCCAAGATTAGGATTAGGGTTAGGGTTAGGGTTAGGGTTAGGGTTAGGGTTAGGGTTAGGGTTAGGGTTAGGGTTAGGGTTAGGGTTAGGGTTAGGATGAATGAACACCGCAAGAACAATCCAAGAATAGGGTTAGGGTTAGGGTTAGGGTTAGGGTTAGGGTTAGGGTTGGGGTTGGGGTTAGGGTTAGGGTTAGGGTTAGGGTTAGGGTTAGGGTTAGGGTTAGGGTTAGGGTTAGGATGAATGAGTACCGCAAGAACAATCCAAGATTAGGGTTAGGGTTAGGGTTAGGGTTAGGGTTAGGGTTAGGGTTAGGGTTAGGGTTAGGGTTAGGGTTAGGGTTAGGGTTAGGGTTAGGGTTAGGATGAATGAACACCACAAGAACAATCCAAGATTAGGGTTAGGGTTAGGGTTAGGGTTAGGGTTAGGGTTGGGGTTAGGGTTAGGGTTAGGGTTAGGGTTAGGGTTAGGGTTAGGGTTAGGGTTAGGGTTAGGATGAATGAACACCACAAGAACAATCCAAGATTAGGGTTAGGGTTAGGGTTAGGGTTAGGGTGAATGAACAACGCAAGAACAATCCAAGATTAGGGTTAGGGTTAGGGTTAGGGTTAGGGTTAGGGTTAGGGTTAGGGTTAGGGTTAGGGTTAGGGTTAGGGTTAGGGTTAGGGTTAGGGTTAGGGTTAGGCTTAGGGTTAGGCTTAGGGTTAGGGTTAGGGTGAATGAACACCGCAAGAACAATCCAAGATTAGGGTTAGGGTTAGGGTTAGGGTTCAGGTTCGGGTTCGGGTTAGGGTTAGGGTTAGGGTTAGGGTTAGGGTTAGGGTTAGGGTTAGGCTTAGGGTTAGGGTTAGGGTTAGGGTTAGGTTTAGGATGAATGAACACCGCAAGAACAATCCAAGAATAGGGTTAGGGTTAGGGTTA
>NW_028113061.1:177500-180000 GCF_964234715.1 Podarcis melisellensis | reverse complement strand
GAATGAACACCGCAAGAACAATCCAAGATTAGGGTTAGGGTTAGGGTTAGGGTTAGGGTTAGGGTTAGGGTTAGGGTTAGGGTTAGGGTTAGGGTGAATGAACACCGCAAGAACCATCCAAGAATAGGGTTAGGTTTAGGGTTAGGGTTAGGGTTAGGGTTAGGGTGAATGAACACCGCAAGAACAATCCATGAATAGGGTTAGGGTTAGGGTTAGGGTTAGGGTTAGGGTTAGGGTTAGGGTTAGGGTTAGGATGAATGAACACCACAAGAACAATCCAAGATTAGGGTTAGGGTTAGGGTTAGGGTTAGGGTTAGGGTTAGGGTTAGGGTTGGGGTTAGGGTTAGGGTTAGGGTTAGGGTTAGGGTTAGGGATAGGGATAGGGTTAGGGTTAGGGTTAGGGTTAGGGTTAGGGTTAGGGTTAGGGTTAGGATGAATGAACACCGCAAGAACAATCCAAGATAAGGGTTAGTGTTAGTGTTAGTGTTAGTGTTAGTGTTAGTGTTAGGGTTAGGGTTAGGGTTAGGGTTAGGGTTAGGGTTAGGGTTAGGGTTAGGGTTAGGGTTAGGGTTAGCTTTAGGATGAATGAACACCGCAAGAACAATCCAAGATTAGGGTTAGGGTTAGGGTTAGGGTTAGGGTTAGGGTTAGGGTTAGGGTTAGGGTTAGGGGTAGGGTTAGGGGTAGGGTTAGGGTTAGGGTTAGGGTTAGGGTTAGGGTTAGGGTTAGGGTTAGGATGAATGAACACCGCAAGAACAATCCAAGATAAGGGTTAGGGTTAGGGTTAGGGTTAGGGTTAGGGTTAGGGTTAGGGTTAGGGTTAGGGTTAGGGTTAGGGTTAGGATGAATGAACACTACAAGAACAATCCAAGATTAGGCTTAGGGTTAGGGTTAGGGTGAATGAACACCGCAAGAACAATCCAAGATTAGGGTTAGGGATAGGGTTAGGGTTAGGGTTAGGGTTAGGGTTAGGGTTAGGATGAATGAACACCGCAAGAACAATCCAAGAATAGGGTTAGGGTTAGGGTTAAGGTTAGGGTTAGGGTTAGGGTTAGGGTTAGGGTTAGGGTTAGGGTTAGGATGAATGAACACCACAAGAACAATCAAAGATTAGGGTTAGGGTTAGGGTTAGGGTTAGGGTTAGGGTTAGGGTTAGGGTTAGGGTTGGGGTTAGGGTTAGGGTTAGGTTTAGGTTTAGGTTTAGGGTTAGGGTTAGGGTTAGGGTTAGGGTTAGGGTTAGGGTTAGGTTTAGGATGAATGAACACCGCAAGAACAATCCAAGATAAGGGTTAGTGCTTGTGTTTGTGTTTGTGTTTGTGTTTGGGTTAGGGTTAGGGTTAGGGTTAGGGTTAGGGTTAGGGTTAGGGTTAGGGTTAGGTTTAGGATGAATGAACACCGCAAGAACAATCCAAGATTAGGGTTAGGGTTAGGGTTAGGGTTAGGGTTAGGGTTAGGGTTAGTGTTAGGGTTAGGGTTAGGGTTAGGGTTAGGGTTAGGGTTAGGGTTAGGTTTAGGATGAATGAACACCGCAAGAACAATCCAAGATTAGGGTTAGGATTAGGGTTAGGGTTAGGGTTAGGGTTAGGGTTAGGGTTAGGATGAATGAACACTACAAGAACAATCCAAGATTAGGGTTAGGGTTAGGGTTAGGGTGAATGAACACCGCAAGAACAATCCAAGAATAGGGTTAGGGTTAGGGTTAGGGTTAGGGTTAGGGTTAGGGTTAGGGTTAGGGTTAGGGTTAGGGTGAATGAACACCGGAAGAACAATCCAAGAATAGGGTTAGGGTTAGGGTTAGGGTTAGGGTTAGGGTTAGGGTTAGGGTTAGGGTTAGGGTTAGAGTTAGGGTTAGGGTTAGGTTTAGGATGAATGAACACCGCAAGAACAATCCAAGATTAGGGTTAGGGTTAGGGTTAGGGTTAGGGTTAGGATGAATGAACACTACAAGAACAATCCAAGATTAGGGTTAGAGTTAGGGTTAGGGTTAGGGTTAGGGTTAGGGTTAGGGTGAATGAACACCGCAAGAACAATCCAAGATTAGGGTTAGGGTAGGGTTAGGGTTAGGGTTAGGGTTAGGGTTAGGGTTAGGGTTAGGGTTAGGGTTAGGGTTAGGATGAATGAACACCGCAAGAACAATCCAAGATTAGGGTTAGGGTTAGGGTTAGGGTTAGGGTTAGGGTTAGGGTTAGGGTTAGGGTTAGGGTGAATGAACACCGCAAGAACCATCCAAGAATAGGGTTAGGTTTAGGGTTAGGGTTAGGGTTAGGGTTAGGGTGAATGAACACCGCAAGAACAATCCATGAATAGGGTTAGGGTTAGGGTTAGGGTTAGGGTTAGGGTTAGGGTTAGGGTTAGGGTTAGGGTTAGGGTTAGGGTTAGGATGAATGAACACCACAAGAACAATCCAAGATTAGGGTTAGGGTTAGGGTTAGGGTTAGGGTTAGGGTTAGGGTTGGGGTTAGGGTTAGGGTTAGGGTTAGGGTTAGGGTTAGGGATGGGG
>NW_028113061.1:167500-170000 GCF_964234715.1 Podarcis melisellensis | reverse complement strand
ATGAACACCGCAAGAACAATCCAAGATTAGGGTTAGGGTTAGGGTTAGGGTTAGGGTTAGGGTTAGGGTTAGGGTTAGGGTTAGGGTTAGGGTTAGGGTTAGGGTTAGGTTTAGGATGAATGAACACCGCAAGAACAATCCAAGATTAGGGTTAGGGTTAGGGTTAGGGTTAGGGTTAGGGTTAGGGTTAGGGTTAGGATGAATGAACACTACAAGAACAATCCAAGATTAGGGTTAGGGTTAGGGTTAGGGTGAATGAACACCGCAAGAACAATCCAAGAATAGGGTTAGGGTTAGGGTTAGGGTTAGGGTTAGGGTTAGGGTTAGGGTTAGGGTTAGGGTTAGGGTTAGGGTTAGGGTTAGGGTTAGAGTGAATGAACACCGGAAGAACAATCCAAGAATAGGGTTAGGGTTAGGGTTAGGGTTAGGGTTAGGGTTAGGGTTAGGGTTAGGGTTAGGGTTAGGGTTAGAGTTAGGGTTAGGGTTAGGGTTAGGTTTAGGATGAATGAACACCGCAAGAACAATCCAAGATTAGGGTTAGGCTTAGGGTTAGGGTTAGGGTTAGGATGAATGAACACTACAAGAACAATCCAAGATTAGGGTTAGAGTTAGGGTTAGGGTTAGGGTTAGGGTTAGGGTTAGGGTGAATGAACACCGCAAGAACAATCCAAGATTAGGGTTAGGGTTAGGGTTAGCGTTAGGGTTAGGGTTAGGGTTAGGGTTAGGGTTAGGGTTAGGGTTAGGATGAATGAACACCGCAAGAACAATCCAAGATTAGGGTTAGGGTTAGGGTTAGGGTTAGGGTTAGGGTTAGGGTTAGGGTTAGGGTTAGGGTTAGGGTTAGGGTTAGGGTGAATGAACACCGCAAGAACCATCCAAGAATAGGGTTAGGTTTAGGGTTAGGGTTAGGGTTAGGGTTAGGGTGAATGAACACCGCAAGAACAATCCAAGAATAGGGTTAGGGTTAGGGTTAGGGTTAGGGTTAGGGTTAGGGTTAGGGTTAGGGTTAGGGTTAGGGTTAGGATGAATGAACACCACAAGAACAATCCAAGATTAGGGTTAGGGTTAGGGTTAGGGTTAGGGTTAGGGTTAGGGTTAGGGTTAGGGTTAGGGTTGGGGTTAGGGTTAGGGTTAGGGTTAGGGTTAGGGTTAGGGTTAGGGTTAGGGTTAGGGTTAGGGTTAGGGTTAGGGTTAGGGTTAGGGTTAGGATGAATGAACACCGCAAGAACAATCCAAGATAAGGGTTAGTGTTAGTGTTAGTGTTAGTGTTAGTGTTAGGGTTAGGGTTAGGGTTAGGGTTAGGGTTAGGGTTAGGGTTAGGGTTAGGGTTAGGGTTAGCTTTAGGATGAATGAACACCGCAAGAACAATCCAAGATTAGGGTTAGGGTTAGGGTTAGGGTTAGGGTTAGGGTTAGGGTTAGGGTTAGGGTTAGGGGTAGGGTTAGGGTTAGGGTTAGGGTTAGGGTTAGGGTTAGGGTTAGGGTTAGGGTTAGGGTAAGGGTTAGGATGAATGAACACCGCAAGAACACTCCAAGATAAGGGTTAGGGTTAGGGTTAGGGTTAGGGTTAGGGTTAGGGTTAGGGTTAGGGTTAGGGTTAGGATGAATGAACACTACAAGAACAATCCAAGATTAGGCTTAGGGTTAGGGTTAGGGTTAGGGTTAGGGTTAGGGTTAGGGTGAATGAACACCGCAAGAACAATCCAAGATTAGGGTTAGGGTTAGGGTTAGGGTTAGGGTTAGGGTTAGGGTTAGGGTTAGGGTTAGGGTTAGGATGAATGAACACCACAAGAACAATCCAAGATTAGGGCTAGGGTTAGGGTTAGGGTTAGGGTTAGGGTTAGGGTTAGGGTGAATGAACACCGCAAGAACAATACAAGAATAGGGTTAGGGTTAGGGTTAGGGTTAGGGTTAGGGTTAGGGTTAGGGTTAGGGTTAGGGTTAGGGTTAGGGTTAGAGTTAGGGTTAGGGTTAGGGTTAGGGTTAGGGTGAATGAACACCGCAAGAACAATCCAAGAATAGGGTTAGGGTTAGGGTTAGGGTTAGGGTTAGGGTTAGGGTTAGGGTTAGGGTTAGGGTTAGGGTTAGGGTTAGGGTTAGGGTTAGGATGAATGAACACCACAAGAACAATCCAAGATTAGGGTTAGGGTTAGGGTTAGGGTTAGGGTTAGGGTTAGGGTTAGGGTTAGGGTAAGGGTTAGGGTTGGGGTTAGGGTTAGGGTTAGGGTTAGGGTTAGGGTTAGGGTTAGGGTTAGGGTTAGGGTTAGGGTTAGGGTTAGGGTTAGGATGAATGAACACCGCAAGAACAATCCAAGATAAGGGTTAGTGTTAGTGTTAGTGTTAGGGTTAGGGTTAGGGTTAGGGTTAGGGTTAGGGTTAGGGTTAGGGTTAGGGTTAGGGTTAGGGTTAGGGTTAGGTTTAGGATGAATGAACACCGCAAGAACAATCCAAGATTAGGGTTAGGGTTAGGGTTAGGGTTAGGGTTAGAGTTAGGGTTAGGG
>NW_028113061.1:135000-137500 GCF_964234715.1 Podarcis melisellensis | reverse complement strand
GAATGAACACCGCAAGAACAATCCAAGATTAGGGTTAGGGTTAGGGTTAGGGTTAGGGTTAGAGTTAGGGTTAGGGTTAGGGTTAGGGTTAGGGTTAGGGTTAGGGTTAGGGTTAGGGTTAGGGTTAGGGTTAGGGTTAGGGTTAGGGTTAGGGTTAGCTTTAGGATGAATGAACACCGCAAGAACAATCCAAGATTAGGGTTAGGATTAGGGTTAGGGTTAGGGTTAGGGTTAGGGTTAGGGTTGGGGTTAGGGTTAGGGTTAGGGTTAGGGTTAAGGATAGGGTTAGGGTTAGGGTTAGGGTTAGGGTTAGGGTTAGGGTTAGGGTTAGGGTGAATGAACACCGCAAGAACAATCCAAGAATAGGGCTAGGGTTAGGGTTAGGGTTAGGGTTAGGGTTAGGGTTAGGGTTAGGGTGAATGAACACCGCAAGAACAATCCAAGAATAGGGTTAGGGTTAGGGTTAGGGTTAGGGTTAGGGTTAAGGTTAGGGTTAGGGTTAGGGTTAGGGTTAGGGTTAGGGTTAGGGTTAGGGTTAGGATTAGGGTTAGGGTTAGAGTTAGGGTTAGGGTTAGGGTTAGGGTGAATGAACACCGCAAGAACAATCCAAGAATAGGGTTAGGGTTAGGGTTAGGGTTAGGGTTAGGGTTAGGGTTAGGGTTAGGGTTAGGGTTAGGATGAATGAACACCACAAGAACAATCCAAGATTAGGGTTAGGGTTAGGGTTAGGGTTAGGGTTAGGGTAAGGGTTAGGGTTGGGGTTAGGGTTAGGGTTAGGGTTAGGGTTAGGGTTAGGGTTAGGGTTAGGATGAATGAACACCGCAAGAACAATCCAAGATAAGGGTTAGTGTTAGTGTTAGTGTTAGTGTTAGTGTTAGGGTTAGGGTTAGGGTTAGGGTTAGGGTTAGGGTTAGGGTTAGGGTTAGGTTTAGGATGAATGAACACCGCAAGAACAATCCAAGATTAGGGTTAGGGTTAGGGTTAGGGTTAGGGTTAGAGTTAGGGTTAGGGTTAGGGTTAGGGTTAGGGTTAGGGTTAGGGTTAGGGTTAGGGTTAGGGTTAGCTTTAGGATGAATGAACACCGCAAGAACAATCCAAGATTAGGGTTAGGATTAGGGTTAGGGTTAGGGTTAGGGTTAGGGTTAGGGTTAGGGTTAGGGGTAGGGTTAGGGTTAGGGTTAGGGTTAGGGTTAGGGTTAGGGTTAGGGTTAGGGTTAGGGTTAGGGTTAGGGTTAGGGTTAGGGTTAGGGTTAGGGTTAGGGTTAGGGTTAGGATGAATGAACACCGCAAGAACAATCCAAGATAAGGGTTAGGGTTAGGGTTAGGGTTAGGGTTAGGGTTAGGGTTAGGGTTAGGGTTAGGGTTAGGGTTAGGGTTAGGGTTAGGATGAATGAACACTACAAGAACAATCCAAGATTAGGCTTAGGGTGAGGGTTAGGGTTAGGGTTAGGGTTAGGGTTAGGGTGAATGAACACCGCAAGAACAATCCAAGATTAGGGTTAGGGTTAGGGTTAGGGTTAGGGTTAGGGTTAGGGTTAGGGTTAGGGTTAGGGTTAGGGTTAGGGTTAGGGTTAGGGTTAGGGTTAGGGTTAGGATGAATGAACACCACAAGAACAATCCAAGATTAGGGCTAGGGTTAGGGTTAGGGTTAGGGTTAGGGTTAGGGTTAGGGTTAGGGTTAGGGTTAGGGTTAGGGTTAGGGTGAATGAACACCGCAAGAACAATCCAAGAATAGGGTTAGGGTTACGGTTAGGGTTAGGGTTAGGGTTAGGGTTAGGGTTAGGGTTAGGGTTAGGGTTAGGTTTAGGATGAATGAACACCGCAAGAACAATCCAAGATTAGGGTTAGGGTTAGGGTTAGGGTTAGGGTTAGGGTTAGGGTTAGGGTTAGGGTTAGGATGAATGAACACTACAAGAACAAGCCAAGATTAGGGTTAGGGTTAGGGTGAATGAACACCGCAAGAACAATCCAAGAATAGGGTTAGGGTTAGGGTTAGGGTTAGGGTTAGGGTTAGGGTTAGGGTTAGGGTTAGGGTTAGGGTTAGGATGAATGAACACTACAAGAACAATCCAAGATTAGGGTTAGACTTAGGGTTAGGGTTAGGGTTAGGGTTAGGGTTAGGGTTAGGGTGAATGAACACCGCAAGAACAATCCAAGATTAGGGTTAGGGTTAGGGTTAGGGTTAGGGTTAGGGTTAGGGTTAGGGTTAGGGTTAGGGTTAGGGTTAGGGTTAGGATGAATGAACACCGCAAGAACAATCCAAGATTAGGGTTAGGGTTAGGGTTAGGGTTAGGGTTAGGGTTAGGGTTAGGGTTAGGGTTAGGGTTAGGGTTAGGGTTAGGGTTAGGGTTAGGGTGAATGAACACCGCAAGAACCATCCAAGAATAGGGTTAGGTTTAGGGTTAGGGTTAGGGTTAGGGTTAGGGTGAATGAACACCGCAAGAACAATCCAAGAATAGGGTTAGGGTTAGGGTTAGGGTTAGGGTTAGGGTTAGGGTTA
>NW_028113061.1:100000-102500 GCF_964234715.1 Podarcis melisellensis | reverse complement strand
AATCCAAGAATAGGGATAGGGTTAGGGTTAGGGTTAGGGTTAGGGTTAGGGTTAGGGTTAGGGTTAGGGTTAGGGTTAGGGTTAGGACGAATGAACACCACAAGAACAATCCAAGATTAGGGTTAGGGTTAGGGTTAGGGTTAGGGTTAGGGTTGGGGTTAGGGTTAGGGTTAGGGTTAGGGTTAGGGTTAGGGTTATGGTTAGGGTTAGGGTTAGGGTTAGGGTTAGGGTTAGGGTTAGGGTTAGGGTTAGGGGTAGGATGAATGAACACCACAAGAACAATCCAAGATTAGGGTTAGGGTTAGGGTTAGGGTTAGGGTGAATGAACAACGCAAGAACAATCCAAGATTAGGGTTAGGGTTAGGGTTAGGGTTAGGGTTAGGGTTAGGGTTAGGGTTAGGGTTAGGGTTAGGCTTAGGGTTAGGGTTAGGGTTAGGCTTATGGTTAGGGTTAGGGTTAGATTTAGGATGAATGAACACCGCAAGAACAATCCAAGAATAGGGTTAGGGTTAGGGTTAGGGTTAGGGTTAGGGTTAGGGTTAGGGTTAGGGTTAGGGTTAGGGTTAGGATGAATGAACACTACAAGAACAATCCAAGATTAGGATTAGGGTTAGGGTTAGGGTTAGGGTTAGGGTTAGGGTTAGGGTTAGGGTTAGGATTAGGGTTAGGGTTAGGGTTAGAGTTAGGGTTAGGGTTAGGGTTAGGGTTAGGGTGAATGAACACCGCAAGAACAATCCAAGAATAGGGTTAGGGTTAGGGTTAGGGTTAGGGTTAGGGTTAGGGTTAGGGTTAGGGTTAGGGTTAGGGTTAGGATGAATGAACACCGCAAGAACAATCCAAGATTAGGGTTAGGGTTAGGGTTAGGGTTAGGGTTAGGGTTAGGGTTAGGGTTAGGGTTAGGGTTAGGGTTAGGGTAGGGTTAGGGTTAGGATGAATGAACACTACAAGAACAATCCAAGATTAGGGTTAAGGTTAGGGTTAGGGTTAGGGTTAGGGTTAGGGTTAGGGTTAGGGTTAGGGTTAGGGTTAGGGTTAGGGTTAGGGTTAGGGTTAGGGTTAGGGTGAATGAACACCGCAAGAACAATCCAAGAATAGGGATAGGGTTAGGGTTAGGGTTAGGGTTAGGGTTAGGGTTAGGGTTAGGGTTGGGGTTAGGGTTAGGGTTAGGGTTAGGGTTAGGGTTAGGGTTAGGGTTAGGGTTAGGATGAATGAACACCACAAGAACAATCCAAGATTAGGGTTAGGGTTAGGGTTAGGGTTAGGGTGAATGAACAACGCAAGAACAATCCAAGATTAGGGTTAGGGTTAGGGTTAGGGTTAGGGTTAGGGTTAGGGTTAGGGTTAGGGTTAGGGTTAGGGTGAATGAACACCGCAAGAACAATCCAAGATTAGGGTTAGGGTTAGGGTTAGGGTTAGGGTTAGGGTTAGGGTTAGGGTTAGGGTTAGGGTTAGGGTTAGGCTTAGGCTTAGGCTTAGGCTTAGGCTTAGGCTTAGGGTTAGGATGAATGAACACCACAAGAACAATCCAAGATTAGGGTTAGGGTTAGGGTTAGGGTTGGGGTTAGGGTTGGGGTTAGGGTTAGGGTTAGGGTTAGGGTTAGGGTTAGGGTTAGGGTTAGGGTTAGGGTTAGGGTTAGGTTTAGGATGAATGAACACCGCAAGAACAATCCAAGATTAGGGTTAGGGTTAGGGTTAGGGTTAGGGTTAGGGTTAGGGTTAGGGTTAGGGTTAGGGTTAGGGTTAGGGTTAGGGTTAGGGTAGGGTTAGGGTTAGGATGAATGAACACTACAAGAACAATCCAAGATTAGGGTTAGGGTTAGGGTTAGGGTTAGGGTTAGGGTTAGGGTTAGGGTTAGGGTTAGGGTTAGATTTAGGATGAATGAACACCGCAAGAACAATCCAAGAATAGGGTTAGGGTTAGGGTTAGGGTTAGGGTTAGGGTTAGGGTTAGGGTTAGGATGAATGAACACTACAAGAACAATCCAAGATTAGGATTAGGGTTAGGGTTAGGGTTAGGGTTAGGGTTAGGGTTAGGGTTAGGGTTAGGATTAGGGTTAGGGTTAGAGTTAGGGTTAGGGTTAGGGTTAGGGTTAGGGTGAATGAACACCGCAAGAACAATCCAAGAATAGGGTTAGGGTTAGGGTTAGGGTTAGGGTTAGGGTTAGGGTTAGGGTTAGGGTTAGGGTTAGGGTTAGGGTTAGGGTTAGGATGAATGAACACCGCAAGAACAATCCAAGATTAGGGTTAGGGTTAGGGTTAGGGTTAGGGTTAGGGTTAGGGTTAGGGTTAGGGTTAGGGTTAGGGTTAGGGTTAGGGTTAGGTTAGGGTTAGGGTTAGGATGAATGAACACTACAAGAACAATCCAAGATTAGGGTTAGGGTTAGGGTTAGGGTTAGGGTTAGGGTTAGGGTTAGGGTTAGGGTTAGGGTTAGGGTTAGGGTTAGGGTGAATGAACACCGCAAGAACAATCCAAGAATAGGGATAGGGTTAGGGTTAGGGT
>NW_028113061.1:85000-90000 GCF_964234715.1 Podarcis melisellensis | reverse complement strand
CCGCAAGAACAATCCAAGATTAGGGTTAGGGTTAGGGTTAGGGTTAGGGTTAGGGTTAGGGTTAGGGTTAGGGTTAGGGTTCGGGTTAGGGTTAGGGTTAGGGTTAGGGTTAGGGTTAGGGTTAGGGTTAGGGTTAGGATGAATGAACACCACAAGAACAATCCAAGATTAGAGTTAGGGTTAGGGTTAGGGTTAGGGTTAGGGTTAGGGTTAGGGTTAGGATGAATGAACACCACAAGAACAATCCAAGATTAGGGTTAGGGTTAGGGTTAGGGTTGGGGTTAGGGTTAGGGTTAGGGTTAGGGTTAGGATGAATGAACACCACAAGAACAATCCAAGATTAGGGTTAGGGTTAGGGTTAGGGTTAGGGTTAGGGTGAATGAACAACGCAAGAACAATCCAAGATTAGGGTTAGGGTTAGGGTTAGGGTTAGGGTTAGGGTTAGGGTTAGGGTTAGGGTTAGGGTTAGGGTTAGGGTTAGGGTTAGGGTGAATGAACACCGCAAGAACAATCCAAGAATAGGGTTAGGGTTAGGGTTAGCGTTAGGGTTAGGGTTAGGATGAATGAACACCACAAGAACAATCCAAGATTAGGGTTAGGGTTAGGGTTAGGGTTAGGGTTGGGGTTAGGGTTAGGGTTAGGGTTAGGGTTAGGGTTACGGTTAGTGTTAGTGTTAGGGTTAGGGTTAGGATGAATGAACACCGCAAGAACAATCCAAGATTAGGGTTAGGGTTAGGGTTAGGGTTAGGGTTAGGGTTAGGGTTAGGGTTAGGGTTAGGGTTAGGGTTAGGATGAATGTACACTACAAGAACAATCCAAGATTAGGGTTAGGGTTAGGGTTAGGGTTAGGGTTAGGGTTAGGGTTAGGGTTAGGGTTAGGGTTAGGGTTAGGGTGAATGAACACCGCAAGAACAATCCAAGAATAGGGTTAGGGTTAGGGTTAGGGTTAGGGTTAGGGTTAGGGTTAGGGTTAGGGTTAGGGTTAGGGTTAGGGTTAGGATGAATGAACACCACAAGAACAATCCAAGATTAGAGTTAGGGTTAGGGTTAGGGTTAGGGTTAGGGTTAGGGTTAGGGTTAGGGTTAGGGTTAGGGTTAGGGTTAGGGTTAGGGTTAGGGTTGGGGTTAGGGTTAGGGTTAGGGTTAGGGATAGGATGAATGAACACCACAAGAACAATCCAAGATTAGGGTTAGGGTTAGGGTTAGGGTTAGGGTTAGGGTTAGGGTTAGGGTTAGGGTTAGGGTGAATGAACAACGCAAGAACAATCCAAGATTAGGGTTAGGGTTAGGGTTAGGGTTAGGGTTAGGGTTAGGGTTAGGGTTAGGGTGAATGAACACCGCAAGAACAATCCAAGAATAGGGTTAGGGTTAGGGTTAGGGTTAGGGTTAGGGTTAGGGTTAGGGTTAGGATGAATGAACAGCACAAGAACAATCCAAGATTAGGGTTAGGGTTAGGGTTAGGGTTGGGGTTAGGGTTGGGGTTAGGGTTAGGGTTAGGGTTAGGGTTAGGGTTAGGGTTAGGGTTAGGGTTAGGGTTAGGATGAATGAACACCACAAGAACAATCCAAGATTAGGGTTAGGGTTAGGGTTAGGGTTGGGGTTAGGGTTAGGGTTAGGGTTAGGGTTAGGATGAATGAACACCACAAGAACAATCCAAGATTAGGGTTAGGGTTAGGGTTAGGGTTAGGGTTAGGGTGAATGAACAACGCAAGAACAATCCAAGATTAGGGTTAGGGTTAGGGTTAGGGTTAGGGTTAGGGTTAGGGTTAGGGTTAGGGTTAGGGTTAGGGTTAGGGTTAGGGTTAGGGTTAGGGTGAATGAACACCGCAAGAACAATCCAAGAATAGGGTTAGGGTTAGGGTTAGGGTTAGCGTTAGGGTTAGGGTTAGGATGAATGAACACCACAAGAACAATCCAAGATTAGGGTTAGGGTTAGGGTTAGGGTTAGGGTTGGGGTTAGGGTTGGGGTTAGGGTTAGGGTTAGGGTTAGGGTTAGGGTTAGGGTTAGGGTTAGGGTTAGGGTTACGGTTAGTGTTAGTGTTAGGGTTAGGGTTAGGATGAATGAACACCGCAAGAACAATCCAAGATTAGGGTTAGGGTTAGGGTTAGGGTTAGGGTTAGGGTTAGGGTTAGGGTTAGGGTTAGGGTTAGGGTTAGGGTTAGGATGAATGTACACTACAAGAACAATCCAAGATTAGGGTTAGGGTTAGGGTTAGGGTTAGGGTTAGGGTTAGGGTTAGGGTTAGGGTTAGGGTGAATGAACACCGCAAGAACAATCCAAGAATAGGCTTAGGGTTAGGGTTAGGGTTAGGGTTAGGGTTAGGGTTAGGGTTAGGGTTAGGGTTAGGGTTAGGGTTAGGGTTAGGATGAATGAACACCACAAGAACAATCCAAGATTAGAGTTAGGGTTAGGGTTAGGGTTAGGGTTAGGGTTAGGGTTAGGGTTAGGGTTAGGGTTAGGGTTGGGGTTAGGGTTAGGGTTAGGGTTAGGGATAGGATGAATGAACACCACAAGAACAATCCAAGATTAGGGTTAGGGTTAGGGTTAGGGTTAGGGTTAGGGTTAGGGTTAGGGTTAGGGTTAGGGTGAATGAACAACGCAAGAACAATCCAAGATTAGGGTTAGGGTTAGGGTTAGGGTTAGGGTTAGGGTTAGGGTTAGGGTTAGGGTTAGGGTTAGGGTGAATGAACACCGCAAGAACAATCCAAGAATAGGGTTAGGGTTAGGGTTAGGGTTAGGGTTAGGGTTAGGGTTAGGGTTAGGGTTAGGGTTAGGATGAATGAACACCACAAGAACAATCCAAGATTAGGGTTAGGGTTAGGGTTAGGGTTGGGGTTAGGGTTGGGGTTAGGGTTAGGGTTAGGGTTAGGGTTAGGGTTAGGGTTAGGGTTAGGGTTAGGGTTAGGGTTAGGGTTAGGGTTAGGTTTAGGGTGAATGAACACCGCAAGAACAATCCAAGATTAGGGTTAGGGTTAGGGTTAGGGTTAGGGTTAGGGTTAGGGTTAGGGTTAGGGTTAGGGTTAGGGTTAGGGTTAGGGTTAGGATGAATGAACACTACAAGAACAATCCAAGATTAGGGTTAGGGTTAGGGTTAGGGTTAGGGTTAGGGTTAGGGTTCGGGTTCGGGTTAGGGTTAGGGTTAGGGTTAGGGTTAGGGTGAATGAACACCGCAAGAACAATCCAAGAATAGGGATAGGGTTAGGGTTAGGGTTAGGGTTAGGGTTAGGGTTAGGGTTAGGGTTAGGGTTAGGGTTGGGTTAGGGTTAGGGTTAGGGTTAGGGTTAGGGTGAATGAACACCGCAAGAACAATCCAAGATTAGGGTTAGGGTTAGGGTTAGGGTTAGGGTTAGGGTTAGGATGAATGAACACTACAAGAACAATCCAAGATTAGGGTTAGGGTTAGGGTTAGGGTTAGGGTTAGGGTTAGGGTTAGGGTTAGGGTTAGGGTTAGGGTTAGGGTTAGGGTTAGGGTTAGGGTTAGGGTTAGGGTGAATGAACACCGCAAGGAAAATCCAAGAATAGGGTTAGGGTTAGGGTTAGGGTTAGGGTTAGGGTTAGGGTTAGGGTTAGGGTTAGGGTTAGGGTTAGGGTTAGGGTTAGGGTTAGAGTTAGGGTTAGGGTTAGGTTTAGGATGAATGAACACCGCAAGAACAATCCAAGATTAGGGTTAGGGTTAGGGTTAGGGTTAGGATGAATGAACACTACAAGAACAAGCCAAGATTAGGGTTAGGATTAGGGTTAGGGTTAGGGTTAGGGTTAGGGTTAGGGTTAGGGTTAGGGTTAGGGTTAGGATGAATGAACACCGCAAGAACAATCCAAGATAAGGGTTATTGTTAGTGTTAGTGTTAGTGTTAGGGTTAGGGTTAGGGTTAGGGTTAGGGTTAGGGTTAGGGTTAGGGTTAGGGTTAGGGTTAGGGTTAGGTTTAGGATGAATGAACACTGCAAGAACAATCCAAGATTAGGGTTAGGGTTAAGGTTAGGGTTAGGGTTAGGGTTAGGGTTAGGGTTAGGGTTAGGGTTAGGGTTAGGTTGAATGAACACCACAAGAACAATCCAAGATTAGGGTTAGGGTTAGGGTTAGGGTTAGGGTTAGGGTTAGGGTTAGGGTTAGGGTTAGGCTTAGGGTGAATGAACACCGCAAGAACAATCCAAGAATAGGGTTAGGGTTAGGGTTAGGGTTAGGGTTAGGGTTAGGGTTAGGGTTAGGGTTAGGGTTAGGGTTAGAGTTAGGGTTAGGGTTAGGGTTAGGGTTAGGGTGAATGAACACCGCAAGAACAATCCAAGAATAGGGTTAGGGTTAGGGTTAGGGTTAGGGTTAGGGTTAGTGTTAGGGTTAGGGTTAGGGTTAGGATGAATGAACACCACAAGAACAATCCAAGATTAGGGTTAGGGTTAGGGTTAGGGTTAGGGTTAGGGTTAGGGTTGGGGTTAGGGTTGGGGTTAGGGTTAGGGTTAGGGTTAGGGTTAGGGTTAGGTTTAGGATGAATGAACACCGCAAGAACAATCCAAGATTAGGGTTAGGGTTAGGGTTAGGGTTAGGGTTAGGGTTAGGGTTAGGGTTAGGGTTAGGGTTAGGGTTAGGATGAATGAACACTACAAGAACAATCCAAGATTAGGGTTAGGGTTAGGGTTAGGGTTAGGTTTAGGATGAATGAACACCACAAGAACAATCCAAGATTAGGGTTAGGGTTAGGGTTAGGGTTAGGGTTAGGGTTAGGGTTAGGGTTAGGGTTAGGGTTAGGGTTAGGGTTAGGGTGAATGAACTCCGCAAGAACAATCCAAGAATAGGGTTAGGGTTAGGGTTAGGGTTAGGGTTAGGGTTAGGGTTAGAGTGAATGAACACCGGAAGAACAATCCAAGAATAGGGTTAGGGTTAGGGTTAGGGTTAGGGTTAGGGTTAGGGTTAGGGTTAGGGTTAGGGTTAGGGTTAGAGTTAGGGTTAGGGTTAGGTTTAGGATGAATGAACACCGCAAGAACAATCCAAGATTAGGGTTAGGGT
>NW_028113061.1:52500-60000 GCF_964234715.1 Podarcis melisellensis | reverse complement strand
GTTAGGGTTAGGGTTAGGGTTAGGGTTAGGGTTAGGGTTAGGGTTAGGGTTAGGATGAATGAACACCGCAAGAACAATCCAAGATAAGGGTTAGTGTTAGTGTTAGTGTTAGTGTTAGGGTTAGGGTTAGGGTTAGGGTTAGGGTTAGGGTTAGGGGTAGGGTTAGGGTTAGGTTTAGGATGAATGAACACCGCAAGAACAATCCAAGATTAGGGTTAGGGTTAGGGTTAGGGTTAGGGTTAGGGTTAGGGTTAGGGTTAGGGTTAGGGTTAGGGTTAGGGTTAGGATTAGGGTTAGGGTTAGGGTGAATGAACACCGCAAGAACAATCCAAGAATAGGGATAGGGTTAGGGTTAGGGTTAGGGTTAGGGTGAATGAACACCGCAAGAACAATCCAAGAATAGGGTTAGGGTTAGGGTTAGGGTTAGGGTTAGGTATAGGGTTAGGGTTAGGGTTAGGGTTAGGGTTAGGGTTAGGGTTAGAGTGAATGAACACCGGAAGAACAATCCAAGAATAGGGTTAGGGTTAGGGTTAGGGTTAGGGTTAGGGTTAGGGTTAGAGTTAGGGTTAGGGTTAGGTTTAGGATGAATGAACACCGCAAGAACAATCCAAGATTAGGGTTAGGGTTAGGGTTAAGGTTAGGGTTAGGGTTAGGGTTAGTGTTAGTGTTAGGGTTAGGGTTAGGGTTAGGGTTAGGTTTAGGATGAATGAACACCGCAAGAACAATCCAAGATTAGGGTTAGGGTTAGGGTTAAGGTTAGGATGAATGAACACTACAAGAACAATCCAAGATTAGGGTTAGGGTTAGGGTTAGGGTTAGGGTTAGGGTTAGGGTTAGGGTTAGGGTTAGGGTTAGGGTTAGGGTGAATGAACACCGCAAGAACAATCCAAGATTAGGGTTAGGGTTAGGGTTAGGGTTAGGGTTAGGGTTAGGGTTAGGGTTAGGGTTAGGGTTAGGGTTAGGGTTAGGATGAATGAACACCACAAGAACAATCCAAGATTAGGGTTAGGGTTAGGGTTAGGGTTAGGGTTAGGGTTAGGGTTAGGGTTAGGGTTAGGGTGAATGAACACCGCAAGAACAATCCAAGAATAGGGTTAGGGTTAGGGTTAGGGTTAGGGTTAGGGTTAGGGTTAGGGTTAGGGTTAGGGTTAGGGTTAGGGGTAGGGTTAGGGTTAGGGGTAGGGTTAGGAAGAATGAACACTGCAAGAACAATCCAAGATAAGGGTTAGGGTTAGGGTTAGGGTTAGGGTTAGGGTTAGGGTTAGGGTTAGGGTTAGGGTTAGGGTTAGGGTTAGGTTTAGGATGAATGAACACCGCAAGAACAATCCAAGATTAGGGTTAGGGTTAGGGTTAGGGTTAGGGTTAGGGTTAGGGTTAGGGTTAGGGTTAGGGTTAGGGTTAGGGTTAGGGTTAGGGTTAGGGTTAGGGTTAGGGTTAGGGTTAGGATGAGTGAACACCACAAGAACAATCCAAGATTAGGGTAAGGGTTAGGGTTAGGGTTAGGGTTAGGGTTAGGGTTAGGGTTGGGGTTGGGGTTAGGGTTAGGGTTAGGGTTAGGGTTAGGGTTAGGGTTAGGGTTAGGGTTAGGGTTAGGGTTAGGGTTAGGGTTAGGGTTAGGGTTAGAATGAATGAACACTACAAGAACAATCCAAGATTAGGGTTAGGGTTAGGGTTAGGGTTAGGGTTAGGGTTAGGGTTAGGGTTAGGGTTAGGGTTAGGGTTAGGGTTAGGGTTAGGGTTAGGGTTAGGGTTAGGGTTAGGGTTAGGGTGAATGAACACCGCAAGAACAATCCAAGATTAGGGTTAGGGTTAGGGTTAGGGTTAGGGTTAGGGTTAGGGTTAGGATGAATGAACACCACAAGAACAATCCAAGATTAGGGTTAGGGTTAGGGTTAGGGTTAGGGTTAGGGTTAGGGTTAGGGTTAGGGTTAGGGTGAATGAACACCGCAAGAACAATCCAAGAATAGGGTTAGGGTTAGGGTTAGGGTTAGGGTTAGGGTTAGGGTTAGGGTTAGGGTTAGGGTTAGGGTTAGGATTAGGGTTAGGGTTAGAGTTAGGGTTAGGGTTAGGGTTAGGGTTAGGGTGAATGAACACCGCAAGAAAAATCCAAGAATAGGGTTAGGGTTAGGGTTAGGGTTAGGGTTAGGGTTAGGGTTAGGATTAGGGTTAGGGTTAGAGTTAGGGTTAGGGTTAGGGTAAGGGTTAGGGTTAGGGTTAGGGTGAATGAACACCGCAAGAACAATCCAAGAATAGGGATAGGGTTAGGGTTAGGGTTAGGGTTAGGGTGAATGAACACCGCAAGAACAATCCAAGAATAGGGTTAGGGTTAGGGTTAGGGTTAGGGTTAGGGTTAGGGTTAGGGTTAGGGTTAGGGTTAGGGTTAGGGTTAGGGTTAGGGTTAGGGTTAGGGTTAGAGTGAATAAACACCGGAAGAACAATCCAAGAATAGGGTTAGGGTTAGGGTTAGGGTTAGGGTTAGGGTTAGGGTTAGGGTTAGGATGAGTGAACACCACAAGAACAATCCAGGATTAGGGTAAGGGTTAGGGTTAGGGTTAGGGTTGGGGTTAGGGTTAGGGTTAGGGTTAGGGTTAGGATGAATGAAAAACCGCAAGAACAATCCAAGATAAGGGTTAGTGTTAGTGTTAGTGTTAGTGTTAGTGTTAGGTTTAGGGTTAGGGTTAGGGTTAGGGTTAGGGTTAGGGTTAGGGTTAGGGTTAGGGTTAGGGTTAGGTTTAGGATGAATGAACACCGCAAGAACAATCCAAGATTAGGGTTAGGGTTAGGGTTAGGGTTAGGGTTAGGGTTAGGGTTAGGGTTAGGGTTAGGGTTAGGATGAATGAACACTTCAAGAACAATCCAAGATTAGGGTTAGGGTTAGGGTTAGGGTTAGGGTTAGGGTTAGGGTTAGGGTTAGGGTTAGGGTTAGGGTTAGGGTTAGGGTTAGGGTTAGGGTTAGGGTTAGGGTTAGGGTTAGGGTTAGGGTGAATGAACACCGCAAGAACAATCCAAGAATAGGGATAGGGTTAGGGTTAGGGTTAGGGTTAGGGTGAATGAACACCGCAAGAACAATCCAAGAATAGGGTTACGGTTAGGGTTAGGGTTAGGGTTAGGGTTAGGGTTAGGGTTAGGGTTAGGGTTAGGGTTAGGGTTAGGGTTAGAGTGAATAAACACCGGAAGAACAATCCAAGAATAGGGTTAGGGTTAGGGTTAGGGTTAGGGTTAGGGTTAGGGTTAGGGTTAGGGTTAGAGTTAGGGTTAGGGTTAGGTTTAGGATTAATGAACACCGCAAGAACAATCCAAGATTAGGGTTAGGGTTAGGGTTAGGGTTAGGGTTAGGGTTAGGGTTAGGGTTAGGGTTAGGGTTAGGGTTAGGGTTAGGATGAATGAACACTACAAGAACAATCCAAGATTAGGGTTAGGGTTAGGGTTAGGGTTAGGGTTAGGGTTAGGGTTAGGGTTAGGGTTAGGGTTAGAGTTACGGTTAGGGTTAGGGTGAATGAACACCGCAAGAACAATCCAAGAATAGGGTTAGGGTTAGGGTTAGGGTTAGGGTTAGGGTTAGGGTTAGGGTTAGGGTTAGGGTTAGGGTTAGGGTTAGGGTTAGGGTTAGGGTTAGGGTTAGGGTTAGGGTTAGGGTTAGGATGAGTGAACACCACAAGAACAATCCAAGATTAGGGTAAGGGTTAGGGTTAGGGTTAGGGTTAGGGTTAGGGTTAGGGTTGGGGTTGGGGTTAGGGTTAGGGTTAGGGTTAGGGTTAGGGTTAGGGTTAGGGTTAGGGTTAGGGTTAGGGTTAGGGTTAGGGTTAGGGTTAGGATGAATGAACACTACAAGAACAATCCAAGATTAGGGTTAGGGTTAGGGTTAGGGTTAGGGTTAGGGTTAGGGTTAGGGTTAGGGTTAGGGTTAGGGTTAGGGTTAGGGTTAGGGTTAGGGTTAGGGTTAGGGTTAGGGTGAATGAACACCGCAAGAACAATCCAAGATTAGGGTTAGGGTTAGGGTTAGGGTTAGGGTTAGGGTTAGGGTTAGGATGAATGAACACCACAAGAACAATCCAAGATTAGGGTTAGGGTTAGGGTTAGGGTTAGGGTTAGGGTTAGGGTTAGGGTTAGGGTTAGGGTTAGGGTGAATGAACACCGCAAGAACAATCCAAGAATAGGGTTAGGGTTAGGGTTAGGGTTAGGGTTAGGGTTAGGGTTAGGGTTAGGGTTAGGGTTAGGGTTAGGATTAGGGTTAGGGTTAGAGTTAGGGTTAGGGTTAGGGTTAGGGTTAGGGTGAATGAACACCGCAAGAAAAATCCAAGAATAGGGTTAGGGTTAGGGTTAGGGTTAGGGTTAGGGTTAGGGTTAGGATTAGGGTTAGGGTTAGAGTTAGGGTTAGGGTTAGGGTAAGGGTTAGGGTTAGGGTTAGGGTGAATGAACACCGCAAGAACAATCCAAGAATAGGGATAGGGTTAGGGTTAGGGTTAGGGTTAGGGTGAATGAACACCGCAAGAACAATCCAAGAATAGGGTTAGGGTTAGGGTTAGGGTTAGGGTTAGGGTTAGGGTTAGGGTTAGGGTTAGGGTTAGGGTTAGGGTTAGGGTTAGGGTTAGGGTTAGGGTTAGGGTTAGAGTGAATAAACACCGGAAGAACAATCCAAGAATAGGGTTAGGGTTAGGGTTAGGGTTAGGGTTAGGGTTAGGGTTAGGGTTAGGATGAGTGAACACCACAAGAACAATCCAGGATTAGGGTAAGGGTTAGGGTTAGGGTTAGGGTTGGGGTTAGGGTTAGGGTTAGGGTTAGGGTTAGGATGAATGAAAAACCGCAAGAACAATCCAAGATAAGGGTTAGTGTTAGTGTTAGTGTTAGTGTTAGTGTTAGGTTTAGGGTTAGGGTTAGGGTTAGGGTTAGGGTTAGGGTTAGGGTTAGGGTTAGGGTTAGGGTTAGGGTTAGGTTTAGGATGAATGAACACCGCAAGAACAATCCAAGATTAGGGTTAGGGTTAGGGTTAGGGTTAGGGTTAGGGTTAGGGTTAGGGTTAGGGTTAGGGTTAGGATGAATGAACACTTCAAGAACAATCCAAGATTAGGGTTAGGGTTAGGGTTAGGGTTAGGGTTAGGGTTAGGGTTAGGGTTAGGGTTAGGGTTAGGGTTAGGGTTAGGGTTAGGGTTAGGGTTAGGGTTAGGGTTAGGGTTAGGGTTAGGGTGAATGAACACCGCAAGAACAATCCAAGAATAGGGATAGGGTTAGGGTTAGGGTTAGGGTTAGGGTGAATGAACACCGCAAGAACAATCCAAGAATAGGGTTACGGTTAGGGTTAGGGTTAGGGTTAGGGTTAGGGTTAGGGTTAGGGTTAGGGTTAGGGTTAGGGTTAGGGTTAGAGTGAATAAACACCGGAAGAACAATCCAAGAATAGGGTTAGGGTTAGGGTTAGGGTTAGGGTTAGGGTTAGGGTTAGGGTTAGAGTTAGGGTTAGGGTTAGGTTTAGGATTAATGAACACCGCAAGAACAATCCAAGATTAGGGTTAGGGTTAGGGTTAGGGTTAGGGTTAGGGTTAGGGTTAGGGTTAGGGTTAGGGTTAGGGTTAGGGTTAGGGTTAGGGTTAGGATGAATGAACACTACAAGAACAATCCAAGATTAGGGTTAGGGTTAGGGTTAGGGTTAGGGTTAGGGTTAGGGTTAGGGTTAGGGTTAGAGTTACGGTTAGGGTTAGGGTGAATGAACACCGCAAGAACAATCCAAGAATAGGGTTAGGGTTAGGGTTAGGGTTAGGGTTAGGGTTAGGGTTAGGGTTAGGGTTAGGGTTAGGGTTAGGGTTAGGGTTAGGATGAATGAACACCACAAGAACAATCCAAGATTAGGGTTAGGGTTAGGGTTAGGGTTGGGGTTAGGGTTAGGGTTGGGCTTAGGGTTAGGGTTAGGGTTAGGGTTAGGGTTAGGGTTAGGGTTAGGTTTAGGTTTAGGATGAATGAACACCGCAAGAACAATCCAAGATTAGGGTTAGGGTTAGGGTTAGGGTTAGGGTTAGGGTAAGGATGAATGAACACTACAAGAACAATCCAAGATTAGGGTTAGGGTTAGGATTAGGGTTAGGGTTAGGGTTAGGGTTAGAGTTAGGGTTAGGGTTAGGGTAAGGGTTAGGGTTAGGGTTAGGGTTAGGGTGAATGAACACCGCAAGAACAATCCAAGATAAGGGTTAGTGTTAGTGTTAGTGTTAGTGTTAGTGTTAGTGTTAGGTTTAGGGTTAGGGTTAGGGTTAGGGTTAGGGTTAGGGTTAGGGTTAGGGTTAGGTTTAGGATGAATGAACACCGCAAGAACAATCCAAGATTAGGGTTAGGGTTAGGGTTAGGGTTAGGGTTAGGGTTAGGGTTAGGGTTAGGGTTAGGATGAATGAACACTACAAGAACAATGCAAGATTAGGGTTAGGGTTAGGGTTAGGGTTAGGGTTAGGGTTAGGGTTAGGGTTAGGGTTAGGGTTAGGGTTAGGGTTAGGGTGAATGAACACCGCAAGAACAATCCAAGAATAGGGATAGGGTTAGGGTTAGGGTTAGGGTTAGGGTGAATGAACACCGCAAGAACAATCCAAGAATAGGGTTACGGTTAGGGTTAGGGTTAGGGTTAGGGTTAGGGTTAGGGTTAGGGTTAGGGTTAGAGTGAATAAACACCGGAAGAACAATCCAAGAATAGGGTTAGGGTTAGGGTTAGGGTTAGGGTTAGGGTTAGGGTTAGAGTTAGGGTTAGGGTTAGGGTTAGGTTTAGGATGAATGAACACCGCAAGAACAATCCAAGATTAGGGTTAGGGTTAGGGTTAGGGTTAGGGTTAGGGTTAGGGTTAGGGTTAGGGTTAGGGTTAGGATGAATGAACACTACAAGAACAATCCAAGATTAGGGTTAGGGTTAGGGTTAGGGTTAGGGTTAGGGTTAGGGTTAGGGTTAGAGTTACGGTTAGGGTTAGGGTGAATGAACACCGCAAGAACAATCCAAGAATAGGGTTAGGGTTAGGGTTAGGGTTAGGGTTAGGGTTAGGGTTAGGGTTAGGGTTAGGATGAATGAACACCACAAGAACAATCCAAGATTAGGGTTAGGGTTAGGGTTAGGGTTGGGGTTAGGGTTGGGCTTAGGGTTAGGGTTAGGGTTAGGGTTAGGGTTAGGGTTAGGGTTAGGGTTAGGGTTAGGGTTAGGTTTAGGATGAATGAACACCGCAAGAACAATCCAAGATTAGGGTTAGGGTTAGGGTTAGGGTTAGGGTTAGGGTAAGGATGAATGAACACTACAAGAACAATCCAAGATTAGGGTTAGGGTTAGGATTAGGGTTAGGGTTAGAGTTTGGGTTAGGGTTAGGGTAAGGGTTAGGGTTAGGGTGAATGAACACCGCAAGAACAATCCAAGAATAGGGATAGGGTTAGGGTTAGGGTTAGGGTTAGGGTGAATGAACACCGCAAGAACAATCCAAGAATAGGGTTAGGGTTAGGGTTAGGGTTAGGGTTAGGGTTAGGGTTAGGGTTAGGGTTAGGGTTAGA
>NW_028113061.1:35000-42500 GCF_964234715.1 Podarcis melisellensis | reverse complement strand
AACCGCAAGAACAATCCAAGATAAGGGTTAGTGTTAGTGTTAGTGTTAGTGTTAGGGTTAGGGTTAGGGTTAGGGTTAGGGTTAGGGTTAGGGTTAGGGTTAGGGTTAGGGTTAGGGTTAGGGTTAGGATGAATGAACACCGCAAGAACAATCCAAGATTAGGGTTAGGGTTAGGGTTAGGGTTAGGGTTAGGGTTAGGGTTAGGGTTAGGGTTAGGGTTAGGGTTAGGATGAATGAACACTACAAGAACAATCCAAGATTAGGGTTAGGGTTAGGGTTAGGGTTAGGGTTAGGGTTAGGGTTAGGGTTAGGGTTAGGGTTAGGGTGAATGAACACCGCAAGAACAATCCAAGAATAGGGATAGGGTTAGGGTTAGGGTTAGGGTTAGGGTTAGGGTTAGGGTTAGGGTTAGGGTTAGGGTTAGGGTTAGGGTGAATGAACACCGCAAGAACAATCCAAGAATAGGGTTAGGGTTAGGGTTAGGGTTAGGGTTAGGTATAGGGTTAGGGTTAGGGTTAGGGTTAGGGTTAGGGTTAGGGTTAGAGTGAATGAACACCGGAAGAACAATCCAAGAATAGGGTTAGGGTTAGGGTTAGGGTTAGGGTTAGGGTTAGGGTTAGGGTTAGGTTTAGGATGAATGAACACCGCAAGAACAATCCAGGATTAGGGTAAGGGTTAGGGTTAGGGTTATGGTTAGGGTTGGGGTTGGGGTTAGGATGAATGAACACTACAAGAACAATCCAAGATTAGGGTTAGGGTTAGGGTTAGGGTTAGGGTTAGGGTTAGGGTTAGGGTTAGGGTTAGGGTTAGGGTTAGGGTGAATGAACACCGCAAGAAAAATCCAATAATAGGGTTAGGGTTAGGGTTAGGGTTAGGGTTAGGGTTAGGGATAGGGTTAGGGTTAGGGTTAGGGTTAGGGTTAGGGTTAGGATGAGTGAACACAACAAGAACAATCCAGGATTAGGGTAAGGGTTAGGGTTAGGGTTAGGGTTAAGGTTGGGGTTAGGGTTAGGATGAATGAACACTACAAGAACAATCCAAGATTAGGGTTAGGGTTAGGGTTAGGGTTAGGGTTAGGGTTAGGGTTAGGGTTAGGGTTAGGGTTAGGGTTAGGATGAATGAAAAACCGCAAGAACAATCCAAGATAAGGGTTAGTGTTAGTGTTAGTGTTAGTGTTAGTGTTAGTGTTAGTGTTAGTGTTAGGGTTAGGGTTAGGGTTAGGGTTAGGGTTAGGGTTAGGGTTAGGGTTAGGGTTAGGATGAATGAACACCGCAAGAACAATCCAAGATTAGGGTTAGGGTTAGGGTTAGGGTTAGGGTTAGGGTTAGGGTTAGGGTTAGGGTTAGGGTTAGGGTGAATGAACACCGCAAGAGCAATCCAAGATTAGGGTTAGGGTAAGGGTTAGGGTTAGGGTTAGGGTTAGTTTTAGGGTTAGGGTTAGGGTTAGGGTTAGGGTTAGGGTTAGGGTTAGGGTTAGGATGAATGAACACCGCAAGAACAATCCAAGATAAGGGTTAGGGTTAGGGTTAGGGTTAGGGTTAGGGTTAGGGTTAGGGTTAGGATGAATGAACACCGCAAGAACAATCCAAGATTAGGGTTAGGGTTAGGGTTAGGGTTAGGGTTAGGGTTAGGGTTAGGGTTAGGGTTAGGGGTAGGGTTAGGGTTAGGGTTAGGGTTAGGGTTAGGGTTAGGTTTAGGATGAATGAACACCGCAAGAACAATCCAAGATTAGGGTTAGGGTTAGGGTTAGGGTTAGGGTTAGGGTTAGGATTAGGGTTAGGGTTAGGGTTAGGGTTAGGGTTAGGGTTAGGGTTAGGGTTAGGGTTAGGGTGAATGAACACCGCAAGAACAATCCAAGAATAGGGTTAGGGTTAGGGTTAGGGTTAGGGTTAGGGTTAGGGTTAGGGTTAGGGTTAGGGTTAGGGTTAGGGTTAGGGTTAGGGTTAGGGTTAGGATGAATGAACACTACAAGAACAATCCAAGATTAGGGTTAGGGTTAGGGTTAGGGTTAGGGTTAGGGTTAGGGTTAGGGTTAGGGTTAGGATGAATGAACACCGCAAGAACAATCCAAGGTTAGGGTTAGGGTTAGGGTTAGGGTTAGGGTTAGGGTTAGGGTTAGGGTTAGGATGAATGAACACTACAAGAACAATCCAAGATTAGGGTTAGGGTTAGGGTTAGGGTTAGGGTTAGGGTTAGGGTTAGGGTTAGGGTTAGGGTTAGGGCTAGGGTTAGGGTTAGGGTTAGGGTTAGGGTTAGGGTTAGGGTTAGGGTTAGGGTTAGGGTTAGGGTTAGGGTTAGGGTTAGGGTTAGGGTTAGGGTGAATGAACACCGCAAGAACAATCCAAGAATAGGGATAGGGTTAGGGTTAGGGTTAGGGTTAGGGTTAGGGTTAGGGTTAGGGTTAGGGTTAGGATGGGTTAGGGTTAGGGTTAGGGTGAATGAACACCGCAAGAACAATCCAAGATTAGGGTTAGGGTTAGGGTTAGGGTTAGGATGAATGAACACTACAAGAACAATCTAAGATTAGGGTTAGGGTTAGGGTTAGGGTTAGGGTTAGGGTTAGGGTTAGGGTTAGGGTTAGGGTTAGGGTTAGGGTTAGGGTTAGGGTTAGGGTTAGGGTTAGGGTTAGGGTGAATGAACACCGCAAGAACAATCCAAGAATAGGGTTAGGGTTAGGGTTAGGGTTAGGGTTAGGGTTAGGGTTAGGGTTAGGGTTAGGGTTAGGGTTAGAGTGAATAAACACCGGAAGAACAATCCAAGAATAGGGTAAGGGTTAGGGTTAGGGTTAGGGTTAGGGTTAGGGTTAGGGTTAGAGTTAGGGTTAGGGTTAGGGTTAGGTTTAGGATGAATGAACACCGCAAGAACAATCCAAGATTAGGGTTAGGGTTAGGGTTAGGGTTAGGATGAATGAACACTACAAGAACAAGCCAAGATTAGGGTTAGGATTAGGGTTAGGGTTAGGGTTAGGGTTAGGGTTAGGGTTAGGGTTAGGGTTAGGGTTAGGGTTAGGGTTAGGATGAATGAACACCGCAAGAACAATCCAAGATAAGGGTTAGTGTTAGTGTTAGTGTTAGGGTTAGTGTTAGGGTTAGGGTTAGGGTTAGGGTTAGGGTTAGGGTTAGGGTTAGGGTTAGGTTTAGGATGAATGAACACCGCAAGAACAATCCAAGATTAGGGTTAGGGTTAGGGTTAGGGTTAGGGTTAGGGTTAGGGTTAGGTTGAATGAACACCACAAGAACAATCCAAGATTAGGGTTAGGGTTAGGGTTAGGGTTAGGGTTAGGCTTAGGGTGAATGAACACCGCAAGAACAATCCAAGAATAGGGTTAGGGTTAGGGTTAGGGTTAGGGTTAGGGTTAGGGTTAGGGTTAGGGTTAGGGTTAGGGTGAATGAACACCGCAAGAACAATCCAAGAATAGGGTTAGGGTTAGGGTTAGGGTTAGGGTTAGGGTTAGTGTTAGTGTTAGGGTTAGGGTTAGGGTTAGGGTTAGGATGAATGAACACCACAAGAACAATCCAAGATTAGGGTTAGGGTTAGGGTTAGGGTTGGGGTTAGGGTTGGGGTTAGGGTTAGGGTTAGGGTTAGGGTTAGGGTTAGGGTTAGGGTTAGGTTTAGGATGAATGAACACCACAAGAACAATCCAAGATTAGGGTTAGGGTTAGGGTTAGGGTTAGGGTTAGGGTTAGGGTTAGGGTTAGGGTTAGGGTTAGGGTTAGGGTGAATGAACACCGCAAGAACAATCCAAGAATAGGGTTAGGGTTAGGGTTAGGGTTAGGGTTAGGGTTAGGGTTAGGGTTAGGGTTAGGGTTAGGGTTAGGGTTAGGGTTAGAGTGAATGAACACCGGAAGAACAATCCAAGAATAGGGTAAGGGTTAGGGTTAGGGTTAGGGTTAGGGTTAGGGTTAGGGTTAGGGTTAGGGTTAGGGTTAGAGTTAGGGTTAGGGTTAGGTTTAGGATGAATGAACACCGCAAGAACAATCCAAGATTAGGGTTAGGGTTAGGGTTAGGGTTAGGATGAATGAACACTACAAGAACAAGCCAAGATTAGGGTTAGGATTAGGGTTAGGGTTAGGGTTAGGGTTAGGGTTAGGGTTAGGGTTAGGGTTAGGATGAATGAACACCGCAAGAACAATCCAAGATAAGGGTTAGTGTTAGTGTTAGTGTTAGTGTTAGGGTTAGGGTTAGGGTTAGGGTTAGGGTTAGGGTTAGGGTTAGGGTTAGGGTTAGGGTTAGGTTTAGGATGAATAAACACCGCAAGAACAATCCAAGATTAGGGTTAGGGTTAGGGTTAGGGTTAGGGTTAGGGTTAGGGTTAGGGTTAGGGTTAGGTTGAATGAACACCACAAGAACAATCCAAGATTAGGGTTAGGGTTAGGGTTAGGGTTAGGGTTAGGCTTAGGGTGAATGAACACCGCAAGAACAATCCAAGAATAGGGTTAGGGTTAGGGTTAGGGTTAGGGTTAGGGTTAGGGTTAGGGTTAGGGTGAATGAACACCGCAAGAACAATCCAAGAATAGGGTTAGGGTTAGGGTTAGGGTTAGGGTTAGGGTTAGGGTTAGTGTTAGGGTTAGGGTTAGGGTTAGGGTTAGGATGAATGAACACCACAAGAACAATCCAAGATTAGGGTTAGGGTTAGGGTTAGGGTTGGGGTTAGGGTTGGGGTTAGGGTTAGGGTTAGGGTTAGGGTTAGGGTTAGGGTTAGGGTTAGGGTTAGGGTTAGGTTTAGGATGAATGAACACCACAAGAACAATCCAAGATTAGGGTTAGGGTTAGGGTTAGGGTTAGGGTTAGGGTTAGGGTTAGGGTTAGGGTTAGGGTGAATGAACACCGCAAGAACAATCCAAGAATAGGGTTAGGGTTAGGGTTAGGGTTAGGGTTAGGGTTAGGGTTAGGGTTAGGGTTAGGGTTAGGGTTAGAGTGAATGAACACCGGAAGAACAATCCAAGAATAGGGTAAGGGTTAGGGTTAGGGTTAGGGTTAGGGTTAGGGTTAGGGTTAGGGTTAGGGTTAGGGTTAGGGTTAGAGTTAGGGTTAGGGTTAGGTTTAGGATGAATGAACACCGCAAGAACAATCCAAGATTAGGGTTAGGGTTAGGGTTAGGGTTAGGATGAATGAACACTACAAGAACAAGCCAAGATTAGGGTTAGGGTTAGGGTTAGGGTTAGGGTTAGGGTTAGGGTTAGGGTTAGGGTTAGGGTTAGGGTTAGGGTTAGGATGAATGAACACCGCAAGAACAATCCAAGATAAGGGTTAGTGTTAGTGTTAGTGTTAGTGTTAGTGTTAGTGTTAGGGTTAGGGTTAGGGTTAGGGTTAGGGTTAGGGTTAGGGTTAGGTTTAGGATGAATGAACACCGCAAGAACAATCCAAGATTAGGGTTAGGGTTAGGGTTAGGGTTAGGGTTAGGGTTAGGGTTAGGGTTAGGGTTAGGGTTAGGTTGAATGAACACCACAAGAACAATCCAAGATTAGGGTTAGGGTTAGGGTTAGGGTTAGGGTTAGGCTTAGGGTGAATGAACACCGCAAGAACAATCCAAGAATAGGGTTAGGGTTAGGGTTAGGGTTAGGGTTAGGGTTAGGGTTAGGGTTAGGGTGAATGAACACCGCAAGATCAATCCAAGAATAGGGTTAGGGTTAGGGTTAGGGTTAGGGTTAGGGTTAGGGTTAGTGTTAGGGTTAGGGTTAGGGTTAGGGTTAGGATGAATGAACACCACAAGAACAATCCAAGATTAGGGTTAGGGTTAGGGTTAGGGTTGGGGTTAGGGTTGGGGTTAGGGTTAGGGTTAGGGTTAGGGTTAGGGTTAGGGTTAGGGTTAGGGTTAGGGTTAGGTTTAGGATGAATGAACACCACAAGAACAATCCAAGATTAGGGTTAGGGTTAGGGTTAGGGTTAGGGTTAGGGTTAGGGTTAGGGTTAGGGTTAGGGTTAGGGTTAGGGTTAGGGTTAGGGTGAATGAACACCGCAAGAACAATCCAAGAATAGGGTTAGGGTTAGGGTTAGGGTTAGGGTTAGGGTTAGGGTTAGGGTTAGGGTTAGGGTTAGGGTTAGGGTTAGGGTTAGAGTGAATGAACACCGGAAGAACAATCCAAGAATAGGGTTAGGGTTAGGGTTAGGGTTAGGGTTAGGGTTAGGGTTAGGGTTAGGGTTAGGGTTAGGGTTAGGGTTAGGGTTAGGCTTAGAGTTAGGGTTAGGGTTAGGGTTAGGTTTAGGATGAATGAACACCGCAAGAACAATCCAAGATTAGGGTTAGGGTTAGGGTTAGGGTTAGGGTTAGGGTTAGGGTTAGGGTTAGGGTTAGGGTTAGGGTGAATGAACACTGCAAGAACAATCCAAGAATAGGGATAGGGTTAGGGTTAGGGTTAGGGTTAGGGTTAGGGTTAGGGTTAGGGTTAGGGTTAGGGTTAGGGTTAGGGTTAGGGTTAGGGTTGGGTGAGGGTTAGGGTTAGGGTTAGGGTGAATGAACACCGCAAGAACAATCCAAGATTAGGGTTAGGGTTAGGGTTAGGGTTAGGGTTAGGGTTAGGGTTAGGATGAATGAACACTACAAGAACAATCCAAGATTAGGGTTAGGGTTAGGGTTAGGGTTAGGGTTAGGGTTAGGGTTAGGGTTAGGGTTAGGGTTAGGGTTAGGGTTAGGGTTAGGGTTAGGGTTAGGGTGAATGAAAACCGCAAGAACAATCCGAGAATAGGGTTAGGGTTAGGGTTAGGGTTAGGGTTAGGGTTAGGGTTAGGGTTAGGGTTAGGGTTAGGGTTAGGGTTAGGGTTAGGGTGAATGAACACCGGAAGAACAATCCAAGAATAGGGTTAGGGTTAGGGTTAGGGTTAGGGTTAGGGTTAGGGTTAGGGTTAGGGTTAGGGTTAGGGTTAGGGTTAGGGTTAGGTTTAGGATGAATGAACACCGCAAGAACAATCCAAGATTAGGATTAGGGTTAGGGTTAGGATGAATGAACACTACAAGAACAATCCAAGAATAGGGTTAGGGTTAGGGTTAGGGTTAGGGTTAGGGTTAGGGTTAGGGTTAGGGTTAGGGTTAGGGTTAGGGTTAGGGTTAGGGTTAGGATGAATGAACACCGCAAGAACAATCCAAGATAAGGGTTAGTGTTAGTGTTAGTGTTAGTGTTAAGGTTAGGGTTAGGGTTAGGGTTAGGGTTAGGGTTAGGGTTAGGGTTAGGATGAATGAACACCGCAAGAACAATCCAAGATTAGGGTTAGGGTTAGGGTTAGGGTTAGGGTTAGGGTTAGGGTTAGGGTTAGGGTTAGGGTTAGGATGAATGAACACCACAAGAACAATCCAAGATTAGGGTTAGGGTTAGGGTTAGGGTTAGGGTTAGGGTTAGGGTTAGGGTTAGGGTTAGGGTTAGGGTTAGGGTTAGGATGAATGAACACTACAAGAACAATCCAAGATTAGGATTAGGGTTAGGGTTAGGGTTAGGGTTAGGGTTAGGATTAGGGTTAGGGTTAGGGTTAGGGTGAATGAACACCGCAAGAACAATCCAAGAATAG
>NW_028113061.1:27500-30000 GCF_964234715.1 Podarcis melisellensis | reverse complement strand
TCCAAGATTAGGGTTAGGGTTAGGGTTAGGGTTAGGGTTAGGGTTAGGGTTAGGGTTAGGGTTAGGGTTAGGGTTAGGGTGAATGAACACCGCAAGAACAATCCAAGAATAGGGTTAGGGTTAGGGTTAGTGTTAGGGTTAGGGTTAGGGTTAGGGTTAGGGTTAGGATTAGGATTAGGATTAGGATTAGGATTAGGATTAGGATTAGGATTAGGATTAGGATTAGGATTAGGGTTAGGGTTAGGGTTAGGGTTAGGGTGAATGAACACCGCAAGAACAATCCAAGAATAGGGTTAGGGTTAGGGTTAGGGTTAGGGTTAGGATGAATGAACACCACAAGAACAATCCAAGAATAGGGTTAGGGTTAGGGTTGGGGTTAGGGTTGGGGTTAGGGTTAGGGTTAGGGTTAGGGTTAGGGTTAGGGTTAGGTTTAGGATGAATGAACACCGCAAGAACAATCCAAGATTAGGGTTAGGGTTAGGGTTAGGGTTAGGGTTAGGGTTAGGGTTAGGGTTAGGGTTAGGATCAATGAACACTACAAGAACAATCCAAGATTAGGGTTAGGGTTAGGGTTAGGGTTAGGGTTAGGGTTAGGGTTAGGGTTAGGGTTAGGGTTAGGGTTAGGGTTAGGGTGAATGAACACTGCAAGAACAATCCAAGAATAGGGATAGGGATAGGGATAGGGTTAGGGTTAGGGTTAGGGTTAGGGTTAGGGTTAGGGTTAGGGTTAGGGTTAGGGTTAGGGTTAGGGTTAGGGTTAGGGTTGGGTTACGGTTAGGGTTAGGGTTAGGGTTAGGGTGAATGAACACCGCAAGAACAATCCAAGATTAGGGTTAGGGTTAGGGTTAGGGTTAGGGTTAGGATGAATGAACACTACAAGAACAATCCAAGATTAGGGTTAGGGTTAGGGTTAGGGTTAGGGTTAGGGTTAGGGTTAGGGTTAGGGTTAGGGTTAGGGTTAGGGTTAGGGTTAGGGTTAGGGTGAATGAAAACCGCAAGAACAATCCGAGAATAGGGTTAGGGTTAGGGTTAGCGTTAGGGTTAGGGTTAGGGTTAGGGTGAATGAACACCGGGTTAGGGTTAGGGTTAGGGTTAGGATGAATGAAGACCACAAGAACAATCCAAGATTAGGGTTAGGGTTAGGGTTAGGGTTAGGGTTAGGGTTAGGGTTAGGGTTAGGGTTAGGGTTAGGGTGAACAACGCAAGAACAATCCAAGATTAGGGTTAGGGTTAGGGTTAGGGTTAGGGTTAGGGTTAGGGTTAGAGTTAGGGTTAGGGTGAATGAACACCGCAAGAACAATCCAAGATTAGGGTTAGGGTTAGGGTTAGGGTTAGGGTTAGGGTTAGGGTTAGGGTTAGGGTTAAGGTTAGGGTTAGGGTTAGGGTTAGGGTTAGGGTTAGGGTTAGGGTTAGGGTTAGGGTTAGGGTTAGGATGAATGAACACCGCAAGAACAATCCAAGATAAGGGTTAGTGTTAGTGTTAGTGTTAGTGTTAGTGTTAAGGTTAGGGTTAGGGTTAGGGTTAGGGTTAGGGTTAGGGTTAGGGTTAGGGTTAGGGTTAGGGTTAGGGTTAGGTTTAGGATGAATGAACACCGCAAGAACAATCCAAGATTAGGGTTAGGGTTAGGGTTAGGGTTAGGGTTAGGGTTAGGGTTAGGGTTAGGGTTAGGGTTAGGTTTAGGATGAATGAACACCGCAACAACAATCCAAGATTAGGGTTAGGGTTAGGGTTAGGGTTAGGGTTAGGGTTAGGGTTAGGGTTAGGATGAATGAACACTACAAGAACAATCCAAGATTAGGGTTAGGGTTAGGGTTAGGGTTAGGGTTAGGGTTAGGGTTAGGGTTAGGGTTAGGGTTAGGGTTAGGGTTAGGGTTAGGGTGAATGAACACCGCAAGAACAATCCAAGAATAGGGATAGGTATAGGGTTAGGGTTAGGGTTAGGGTTAGGGTTAGGATTGGGGTTAGGGTTAGGGTTAGGGTTAGGGTTAGGGTTAGGGTTAGGGTTAGGGTTAGGGTTAGGGTTAGGGTTGGGTTAGGGTTAGGGTTAGGGTTAGGGTGAATGAACACCGCAAGAACAATCCAAGAATAGGGTTAGGGTTAGGGTTAGGGTTAGGGTTAGGGTTAGGGTTAGGGTTAGGGTTAGGGTTAGGGTTAGGGTTAGGGTTAGGGTTAGGGTTAGGTTTAGGATGAATGAACACCGCAAGAACAATCCAAGATTAGGGTTAGGGTTAGGGTTAGGGTTAGGGTTAGGGTTAGGGTTAGGGTTAGGGTTAGGGTTAGGATGAATGAACACTACAAGAACAATCCAAGATTAGGGTTAGGGTTAGGGTTAGGGTTAGGGTTAGGGTTAGGGTTAGGGTGAATGAACACCGCAAGAACAATCCAAGATTAGGGTTAGGGTTAGGGTTAGGGTTAGGGTTAGGGTTAGGGTTAGGGTTAGGATGAATGAAGACCACAAGAACAATCCAAGATTAGGGTTAGGGTTAGGGTTAGGGTTAG
>NW_028113061.1:12500-15000 GCF_964234715.1 Podarcis melisellensis | reverse complement strand
AGAAGTGAAAGCAACAATAGAATGTTTTGACTACAAAGGCTAAGGAGCTCTTGGAAATTTCCAACGCAGCCAGCGTTGAGAGCTGCCAGGTGCACAGAGTGTAAACAAGCCAGCTATTGGATTTTAGAGGCTTGTGTTTTAAAGAGTCAATGCAAGGACTCAAAATGGATGCCAAGAAGGGGGGAGCTTTGCCTTCTCCGCCCCTTTTGACCAGTGACAATTATGCATCTTGGTCTATTAAGATGAAGGCCCTGCTGCAGAATCAGAGACTGTTTGCAGTGATTGAGAACCCCATTCCTGCAGCGCCAACGCGTGCTTGGGAGTCACAGGATGTGAAGGCCAGAACGGCTATAATTCTGTGTGTGTCAGATTCGCAATTGATCCACATACAAGGCTTAGAGCACGCGAGAGATGTTTGGAACACGCTAAGAAGGACACATCAGAGAGATGCAGGTTCTTCAGCGTTGCTGTATTTTGAGAAGCTGACCAACCTGAGGCTTGCGCCTGATGGAGATGTTCAAGCGCACCTGACGGAAATGAAATTTCTGCGTCAACAGATGGTGGAACGCAATTTCCGTTTGCAGGAGGAAGTGTTTTGCTTCATGGTAATCAACAGCCTGAATCGGACTTACAAAACGGTTGCCAGTCAGCTGGGGTCCCTCCCAGCAGCTGATCTCACGTCGGAGAGGGTCTTTGCCGTGGTTCTTTGTGAACATGACAGACTTGCCGCCCTGGACGTGAAGGACAAGGGGAGGGAAGAACGGAGTTCTAACACCCCCACAGCTCAAGCTACTGGAGGAGATGCTGTAGCTATGAACGTTGTCCGATGCTACAATTGTGACCAGACTGGGCATATTCAGCGGAACTGCAAGAAGCCACGTAAGAATAAAGGAGCCAAGGGAAGCTCCACAAAGTCTGACGCGTCAGACAAAGGTCACACCAAGCCAAAGGCAAAGACTGCAAAGGCTTTGATGTCGCTAAAAGCCACACCAGAAGCGGGAAATTTCTTTGTCATCGATACTGGAGCCACAGTTCACATGACGGGACACAGAGGACTGTTTTCTACGTTTAAGAAGCAAAGCTTCGCTGTACAACAAGCCAACGGTCAAGAGCTGGAAGCGACCGGAATTGGGACTGTGTATCTTAAAAGTCTGAACTTGACTATAAACAATGTTTATTTGGTTCCAGAATTGAAGTACAATCTGCTCAGCGCTTCGCAGATTGCCAAGAAGGGACTAAAACTGTCCTATGATGATCAGAACTGCGAGATCTACAAAGATGGAGAGTTGTATCTTTCTGCCAAAGAGAAAGATGGACTGTATTTGTTGACTTTTGATCAAAGTGATTACATGAAATGTAATTCTTGTGATTCTAACATGATTTCTTTTGCAGGTGTAGCTGAGAAGAACGCCAAGCAGGTCACCTCAAGGGGCAAAAGAGCATTTCAGCGGGTGTATGCTGATGTGATTGGTCCTCTAGCGCCTTCTAGAGGCAATGCAAAGTATTACCTAATATGTGTTGATTCTTTTACAGGTTTTGTCTGGATTTATCTTTTGGAGAGACCGAAAGAAGCCTTAGAAAGGTTTAAAGAGTTTTGTGACAAGGTTAAAAATATGCATGATGCTGACATAGATTGTCTTTGCACAGATGAGAAGCCAATTTTTCTTTTACAGGAGTTCCAGAGGTTCCTGAAGAAGAAAGGGATAAGACACAAACTTGCAGCTTCCGAAGAAGCTTGGAATAGATGTGTTTGTGTGAGGGTGAACAAAGAATTGCAAAAGGGAATGCATGCGCAATTGCTTAGTTCACATCTGCCACATGAGTACTGGGCTGAATCGCTAATGTCATATTGTTATACCTGGTTGAGAAAGTTTTCAAAAGAGTTGGGAAGTTCTCCTTTTGAGAAACTGTTCCACAGAAAACCTTCTGTTGCCCATTTCAAGGTTTTTGGGTCTCATGTGAGAACAGAAGCTCCAGGTGGAGTAAAGAATGCCAGAGGCATTTTTGTGGGTTATGAAAAGGGTCTCTACAGAGTAATTTTGTCTGAATCTGGAAAGGTGATTCTCACAAAATTTCTAGAGAGTGCTCCTGAACAGGAGAGAGTGATTGTTCACACATTTCCCACAGGTGATGATGATGATGATGTTGATTTTATTGAGTTCAGTAGTACTGATGATGACAGCGATAGCTCAGACAGCTCAGTTGTCACAGTCATTGAGAGGAAATCTCACATAATGACTAGACCCTCAGAAGAGGAGGATGAACCACTGATTAAGCTTAGTACTGGTTCTCCAGAGAGTTCAAAGGCTGAACCAGAAAGCAAAGAAGAGCAGCACCTCTTACGTAGGTCTGAGAGAGCAACGAAGGGTGTACCACCCAAGAGGTATTCACAAGAGTTTGCTTACTTAGCTGTTGCTGTTGTAAACGACCAAGGTCAGATTGAAGCTGTGTCTGAGTCAGAGACAAAGGCACAACAGAGAGTTGTTAACCAAGGTAATGC
>NW_028113062.1:162500-167500 GCF_964234715.1 Podarcis melisellensis | reverse complement strand
CTGTCACGGCCACCCAGGTCTGGTCCCAGCTCACAAGAGACCTCACTCCGTTGCAGCTTATTTACAGGAAAAGTTTATTGAAGATTTCTGCTTCTCATACAGTTCAGCATTGTGGCCGTACGTCTGCCACGTTAGACCGCTGAAGTCCCCTCTGACTCCTCCCCTCTTCCGCACCAACTTAATAGCCTGGCTCTAGACCACCTCTTCCTCTCCTTTCTTTTCCGCAGGGTCTTCCTGCCCCCCTGGGTTCCCTCTCTCCGTGACTCGCCTGAGGCTGAATCCTCTGCCGCCTCCTCCCCCCTCTTTCTGGCTTTAGGGCCGGGCTCCTCCCCTGAGCTCTCTCCACTTCCGCGCGCCTCTACGTTTGAACTTGGCGCGCGTACGTTGCTGCTGACCCTTCTTTCGACCGCTACACCACCCCCTGCTCTGCTCTCCACCCTTTCCGGCTGAACACCCTGCTCCAACCCCCTCTCTCTGTTCTCTCCTAATCCTGCTCCCTCCGAGAGGCTGACGACTCCACCCCCTTTACTCCGTTCCGGCTGAGACGTCTCTTGCTTCCTCTGTCTTCCACTGGGCTCCTCTCCGCTTCTCCCTTCTCCTCCCCTTTGCTTGATTAAGGTAACCCCCTTTTGAGAATCCTCTGACTCGCTGCTCAGACTCGTGGATTCCCTCAGAATTCCGTCATCTTCTTCCTCATCCTTCTGCCCCTCCTCCCACTCGCTCTCCGTCTCCTCTGTCATCTCCTCCTCTCTCCCAGAAACCCTGACATCCATCCCCCCCTCGAAGCCCCCCCTTCCCCCCTCCCGCTCGCCGGGGACCGGTTGTGGAAACTGCGGCTCTTCGGGGGTAGGCTCAGGATACAGGTCGTCTACGTCAATGTTCTCTGCTGGCAGTTCTGTGTAAGCGTATTCGAAGTCGGGTTCTTCCCCCAAATGCTTCTCAGTCTCTGCTTCCATCGCTACTTCCTCCGGTGCTGCCCGCCAAGGACCTATCAGCCACCTCTTACGCCATTCCTCCTCTGGCTGCTCCTCCCACCAATAAGGGGTTTCCGTGTCCACCCCCGAGCACGATCCCCTGGGCGGGCTTGAGTCTGGTGTTCTTTCCTCGGGGGAAGAGAAACCCCTGAACGTGCTATCTGACAATGTGGGTGTGAAAAGCCAGTCATCAAAGTACTCAGCTGGCATGGGTCTATGTGGGAAAAGTGCATGGAACTCTTCTTTCAAAAGGGGTTCGTCTAACTCGTAGCCTGGCACCCAACTATTAGCAGCGGCTGGTGTGCCCTCCCTGGCGAGAAAATATTCAACTCCCTCCTCCCCCCATCTCGAGTCCAGTATCTCTGTGACCTCGTTAAGAGGTTCTGGTCTTGGCGATTCCCCCCTCTCAGGCGCCCTCCTACGTGGCTCTGGGGGTGCTCCTGACTCTTGAAACCTGTGTGGGGTTTTGTAGGGAGTGAGCACCGACCTATGAAAGACCGGGTGCACCCTGGAACCTTCCGGAAGGGCTAGACGAAAAGCCACCGGATTGATCTTAGCCTCAACTTGATATGGCCCTAGCTGCCTGTGTCCTAACTTCTTCTTGGCCAATGACCTGGCCGGCATCGCGTGGGCTGCTAACCACACCCAGTCCCCAACCTGGATGTCCTCTCCCGCCCTCCTGTGCTTATCGGCTTGCACCTTATACGCCTGTTTTGCCAGCTCCAAATGTCTCCGCAGCTCCTCGTGCACCTCTTGCAACTCCGCTGCAAACTGGTCGGCATCTTGAGGCCCCCCCCCTCCTGGTGCCGCAAATCTCGGGAAGGTTCTGGGATGACGGCCATTGTTCGCGAAGAAAGGCGTCACCCCGGTGGAAGCGTGTTTCGTGTTGTTGTAGGCGAATTCAGCCATCGGCAGATAGTCCACCCACGCCGCAGGTCGCTGGTTGGCGTAGCACCGCAGGTACTGCTGCATGATCGCGTTGACCCTCTCCGCTTGACCGTTGGTTTGTGGATGCCTCGCCGATGTCAGGTTGATTTTGACGTGCAAGATGCCCAGAAGCTTTCGCCAGAAAGTGGAAACAAACTGGCGCCCCCTGTCGGACAAGACGGACTGCGGAAGTCCATGCACTCTGAAGACGTGATCGATGAAGAGCTTTGCGGTCTGTTCTGCCGTCGCCACCTTGGCACAAGGGATGAAGTGCGCCATCTTGGTGAACAAGTCCACCACCACTAACACCGCCGTCTTACCTCTGGAGCTGGGCAGGTCTGTAACAAAGTCCAACGCTACCCTCTCCCATGGTTGCTGCGGTGTCTCCAGCGGTTCTAGCAATCCCGCCTGCTTCTGGTGCACTGGTTTGGACCTCTGGCAGATATCACACCTGGCGACGTAGTCCGCCACCTCTCCTCTCATCTGGGGCCACCAAAAGTCTCTAGCCACCAACTCTATCGTCTTTTCTTTGCCGAAATGGCCTGCACTAGGGGCGTCATGCAACTGTTGCAGAACCTTGGCTCGAAGATCGTCGGTGGGCACGTAAAGGGCACCCTTACGAGTCAAAAGTCCATCTTGTAATTGAAACTCATCGTTGTGTCGCGACCCTCCGCGTAGCTCCTCCATCTTAGACTGTGCAAACTGATCCCTTTGCAACGCGCGTCGCACCGCGTCCAGGTCGACTGCGATGGTAGCGCACGTCCACGCCTGCGGTGCGAAAATGTGCTTTGCTGCGATTGGAGCTGCTTCCTCCAAGTATTGCGGCTTTCGGGACAGCGCGTCTGCAATAACATTGGAGTCTCCTGGGATGTATTCTATTTTGAAGTCGAAGTCCGCAAAGAACTCCGCCCAGCGCATGTGTCGCTGGGTCTGCAACTTAGCCGTCCGCCAATACTCTAAGTTCTTGTGATCCGTGCGGACCTGCACCGTGTGCTTGGCTCCTATTAAGAAGTGTCGCCACGCTTTGAAAGCTGCATGAATGGCCAACAACTCCCTGTCCCATATGGTATAATTGCGCTCCGTCTTGCTGAGCTTCCGGGAGTAGAACGCACCCGGTCGCCAGTTGCCTTGTGAATCCTCTTGCAAAAGAACGGCCCCAACCGCTCTATCTGACGCATCGGTCTCTACCCGCATGGGTCTGCCGGGATTCACGTGGAGCAGCTGCTCTTCGGAGGCGAAAAGACCCTTAAGCGTCCGGAAGGACCGCTCCGCTTGTTCGGTCCAGACGAACTTCTTCTTCTTGGAACTGAGGGTGTCAGTGATCGCCGCCGTCGCGTTCGCAAAACCTTTAATAAACTTGCGGTAAAAATTGGCAAAGCCGATGAACCTCTGGACCTCTTTCCGATTTCGAGGGCTTTTCCAGTCCAACAGCGCTTGAACCTTAGCCCTGTCCATGGCCAGTCCCTCGTCGGACAACTTGTAGCCAAGGAAATCAACCTCTCTGACATCAAACTGGCACTTTTCCAACTTGGCGTACAGCCTGTGTTCCTTCAGCCTCTGCAGGACCTCCCTCACGTCCTTATCGTGATCCTCCGGCGATTCCGAGAAAATCAGGATATCGTCGAGAAAGCAGACACACTTTTTGTAGAGGAGACCTGCTAGCACGTGGTGCATAAATGCTTGAAAAACGTGGCTGCCATTTTGGAGGCCGAAAGGCATGACTCTGTATTCGTATGTGCCCAGAGGGGTGAACATGGCGGTCTTCCACTCATCTCCTTTCCGGATGCGGATGAGATTGTAAGCTCCACGTAGGTCCAGCTTGGTGAAAATCTTGCCCCTCCTGACGGTCGCTAAAAGGTCGTCAATCTTGGGCATGGGGAAAGCTTTGGGCTTAGTCAAGCTGTTGATGAACCTGTAATCCACTATAAGCCTTTTTTGGGGCGTGTCCTTCTTCTTCACAAAGAAAACAGGGCTGCCTCCCGCTGCTTTAGATTCCTGGATGAAACCTCGCTTGAGGTTATGGTCTATGAACTCCCGAAGCTCTTGCATTTCGTCCTCCGACATGGAGTACAGCTTGGCAGCAGGCAATTGCGCCCCTGGCACTAAATCAATCGCGCAGTCGTAAGGTCTATGAGGCGGCAACTTGTCAGCTTCCTTCTCACAGAAAACCTCCAAGAATTCCTGGTACTTGTGAGGCACTGTTTGCACCATACCCAGATGCAATGGCTGCTCAGCTTCTCCTCCCTGATCGGTCTGAAAGCAATGCTGAGCACAATACGATGAACAAAAGTTGATCTGCCTCTGGTACCACGCAACCGCGGGACTGTGCCTCTCCAGCCAACTCATGCCTAACACGATGGGTGTGTCCGATAAGTGGGTGACATTGAAACTAATAAGCTCTCGATGGTTGCCAATCTGCATCATCATGGGAGGGGTTTGCTGCACCACTTGCCCCCCCAGCAACTTCCTGCCGTCCACCGTGACCACGTTCAGAGGCGTCGTTGCAGGCAGGAGCGCCATGTTGTGCTGCTTAACGAACTGCAGTCCCATGAAGTCGGCGTTGCTTCCCGAATCGATCGTTATTGGAACCTCGAGGAGTCTCCCATCAGGCAACTGGAGTGTTGCTGTGAGCAGAACTGCCGGTTTGGGAGGCAAAGGGTCCACGCTCTGCAGTGATGCTGGGGGCTTGTCTACAGATCCGCCTGGCTGAGCCCCAGTAGCTCTGCTTCCAGCCAGGCACTGTCGTTTCCCTGAAGCTGCTCCCCTGGTTGCACCTCTGCTGTTACAGTTGCCAGCGCTGCAGTGTGCTTCTGGAGCCTCTGGGGGCACTCTTTCGCCATATGGTGCGCACTGTCACAGATGTAACACTTCCTGGTTCCTCTAGGAGGCTTCGCTTTGGCTGCACCAGGGACAGGGCTCTGGGATGGCTTCTGAGCCCTAGCACCACCAATCTCCATTGGCTCCTCTCTGTCCTTCCCCATTGACGAGGGGTGCGCACGGCTGAAGTCCCTGTGCACAAAAGGGAGAGTCCTTGCTTGCGCACGCGCTTGGGGCCCGTCCTCCTCATGCCACGGACGCCCCTCATGTCGAATTCCAAGA
>NW_028113062.1:152500-157500 GCF_964234715.1 Podarcis melisellensis | reverse complement strand
TTGTTCTTGCGGTGTTCATTCATCCTAAACCTAACCCTAACCCTAACCCTAACCCTAACACTAACACTAACACTAACACTAACACTAACACTAACCCTTATCTTGGATTGTTCTTGCGGTGTTCATTCATCCTAACCCTAACCCTAACCCTAACCCTAACCCTAACACTAACCCTAACCCTAACCCTAACCGTAACCCTAAAATTAACCCTAACCCTAACCCGAACCCTAACCCTAACCCTAACCCTAACCCTTACCCTAACCCTAATCTTGGATTGCTCTTGCGGTGTTCATTCACCCTAACCCTAACCCTAACCCTAACCCTAATCTTGGATTGTTCTTGCGGTGTTCATTCACCCTAACCCTAACCCTAACCCTAACCCTAACCCTAACCCTAACCCTATTCTTGGATTGTTCTTCCGGTGTTCATTCACCCTAACCCTAACCCTAACCCTAACCCTAACCCTAACCCTAACCCTAACCCTATTCTTGGATTGTTCTTGCGGTGTTCATTCACCCTAACCCTAACCCTAACCCTAACCCTAACCCTAACCCTAACCCTAACCCTAACCCTAACCCTAACCCTAACCCTAACCCTAATCTTGGATTGTTCTTGTAGTGTTCATTCATCCTAACCCTAACCCTCACCCTAACCCTAACCCTAACCCTAATCTTGGATTGTTCTTGCGGTGTTCATTCATCCTAAACCTAACCCTAACCCTAACCCTAACCCTAACCCTAACCCTAACCCTAACCCTAACCCTAACCCTAACCCTAACCCTAACCCTAATCTTGGATTGTTCTTGCGGTGTTCATTCATCCTAACCCTAACCCTAACCCTAACCCTAACCCTAATCCTAACCCTAACACTAACACTAACACTAACACTAACCCTTATCTTGGATTGTTCTTGCGGTGTTCATTCATCCTAACCCTAACCCTAACCCTAACCCTAACCCTAACCCTAACCGTAACCCTAAAACTAACCCTAACCCTAACCCTAACCCTAACCCTAACCCTTACCCTAACCCTAATCTTGGATTGCTCTTGCGGTGTTCATTCACCCTAACCCTAACCCTAACCCTAACCCTAACCCTAACCCTAACCCTAGCCCTAACCCTAATCTTGGATTGTTCTTGCGGTGTTCATTCACCCTAACCCTAACCCTAACCCTAACCCTAACCCTAACCCTAACCCTAACCCTAACCCTAACCCTAACCCTAACCCTAATCTTGGATTGTTCTTGTAGTGTTCATTCATCCTAACCCTAACCCTAACCCTAACCCTAACCCTAATCTTGGATTGTTCTTGCGGTGTTCATTCATCCTAACCCTAACCCTAACCCTAACCCTAACCCTAAGCCTAACCCTAACCCTAACAATAACACTAACACTAACCCTTATCTTGGATTGTTCTTGCGATGTTCATTCATCCTAACCCTAACCCTAACCCTAACCCTAACCCTAACCCTAACCCTAACCCTAACCCTATCCCTAACCCTAACCCTAACAGTATTCTTGGATTATTCTTCCGGTGTTCATTCACCCTAACCCTAACCCTAACCCTAACCCTAACCCTAACCCTAACCCTAACCCTAACCCTATTCTTGGATTGTTCTTGCGGTGTTCATTCACCCTAACCCTAACCCTAACCCTAACCCTAACCCTAACCCTAACCCTAACCCTAATCTTGGATTGTTCTTGTAGTGTTCATTCATCCTAACCCTAACCCTAACCCTAACCCTAACCCTAATCTTGGATTGTTCTTGCGGTGTTCATTCATCCTAAACCTAACCCTAACCCTAACCCTAACCCTAACCCTAGCCCTAACCCTAACCCTAACCCTAACCCTAACACTAACACTAACACTAACACTAACACTAACCCTTATCTTGGATTGTTCTTGCGATGTTCATTCATCCTAACCCTAACCCTAACCCTAACCCTAACCCTTACCCTAACCCTAACCCTAACCCTAACCCTAACCCTAACCCTAACCCCAACCCTAACCCTAACCCTAACCCTAACCCTAATCTTGGATTGTTCTTGCGGTGTTCATTCACCCTAACCCTAACCCTAACCCTAACCCTAACCCTAACCCTAACCCTAACCCTAACCCTAATCTTGGATTGTTCTTGCGGTGTTCATTCATCCTATACCTAACCCTAACCCTAACCCTAACCCTAACCCTAACCCTAACCCTAACCCTAACCCTAATCTTGGATTGTTCTTGCGGTGTTCATTCATCCTATACCTAAACCTAACCCTAACCCTAACCCTAACCCTAACCCTAACCCTAACCCTAACCCTAACCCTAACCCTAACCCTAATCTTGGATTGTTCTTGCGGTGTTCATTCATCCTAACCCTAACCCTAACCCTAACCCTAACCCTAACCCTAAGCCTAACCCTAACCCTAACAATAACACTAACACTAACCCTTATCTTGGATTGTTCTTGCGATGTTCATTCATCCTAACCCTAACCCTAACCCTAACCCTAACCCTAACCCTAACCCTAACCCTAACCCTATCCCTAACCCTAACCCTAACAGTATTCTTGGATTATTCTTCCGGTGTTCATTCACCCTAACCCTAACCCTAACCCTAACCCTAACCCTAACCCTAACCCTAACCCTAACCCTAACCCTAACCCTATTCTTGGATTGTTCTTGCGGTGTTCATTCACCCTAACCCTAACCCTAACCCTAACCCTAACCCTAACCCTAACCCTAACCCTAATCTTGGATTGTTCTTGTAGTGTTCATTCATCCTAACCCTAACCCTAACCCTAACCCTAACCCTAATCTTGGATTGTTCTTGCGGTGTTCATTCATCCTAAACCTAACCCTAACCCTAACCCTAACCCTAACCCTAGCCCTAACCCTAACCCTAACCCTAACCCTAACCCTAACACTAACACTAACACTAACACTAACACTAACCCTTATCTTGGATTGTTCTTGCGATGTTCATTCATCCTAACCCTAACCCTAACCCTAACCCTTACCCTAACCCTAACCCTAACCCTAACCCTAACCCTAACCCTAACCCCAACCCTAACCCTAACCCTAACCCTAACCCTAATCTTGGATTGTTCTTGCGGTGTTCATTCACCCTAACCCTAACCCTAACCCTAACCCTAACCCTAACCCTAACCCTAACCCTAACCCTAACCCTAATCTTGGATTGTTCTTGCGGTGTTCATTCATCCTATACCTAACCCTAACCCTAACCCTAACCCTAACCCTAACCCTAACCCTAATCCTAATCTTGGATTGTTCTTGTAGTGTTCATTCATCCTAACCCTAACCCTAACCCTAACCCTAACCCTAACCCTAACCCTAACCCTAACCCTAACCCTAACCCTAACCCTAACCCTAATCTTGGATTGTTCTTGCGGTGTTCATTCATCCTAACCCTAACCCTAACCCTAACCCTAACCCTAACCCTAACCCTAACCCTAACCCTAGCCCTAGCCCTAACCCTAATCTTGGATTGTTCCTGCGGTGTTCATTCACCCTAACCCTAACCCTAACCCTAACCCTAACCCTAACCCTAACCCTAACCCTAACCCTAACCCTAACCCTAACCCTATTCTTGGATTGTTCTTGCGGTGTTCATTCACCCTAACCCTAACCCTAACCCTAACCCTAACCCTAATCTTGGATTGTTCTTGTAGTGTTCATTCATCCTAACCCTAACCCTAACCCTAACCCTAACCCTAATCTTGGATTGTTCTTGCGGTGTTCATTCATCCTAAACCTAACCCTAACCCTAACCCTAACCCTAACCCTAACACTAACACTAACACTAACCCTTATCTTGGATTGTTCTTGCGGTGTTCATTCATCCTAACCCTAACCCTAACCCTAACCCTAACCCTAACACTAACCCTAACCCTAACCCTAACCGTAACCCTAAAATTAACCCTAACCCTAACCCGAACCCTAACCCTAACCCTAACCCTAACCCTTACCCTAACCCTAACCCTAATCTTGGATTGTTCTTGCGTTGTTCATTCACCCTAACCCTAACCCTAACCCTAACCCTAACCCTAACCCTAACCCTAACCCTAACCCTAACCCTAACCCTAACCCTATTCTTGGATTGTTCTTGCGGTGTTCATTCACCCTAACCCTAACCCTAACCCTAACCCTAACCCTAACCCTAATCTTGGATTGTTCTTGTAGTGTTCATTCATCCTAACCCTAACCCTAACCCTAACCCTAACCCTAATCTTGGATTGTTCTTGCGGTGTTCATTCATCCTAAACCTAACCCTAACCCTAACCCTAACCCTAACCCTAGCCCTAACCCTAACCCTAACCCTAACCCTAACCCTAACCCTAACACTAACACTAACACTAACACTAACCCTTATCTTGGATTGTTCTTGCGATGTTCATTCATCCTAACCCTAACCCTAACCCTAACCCTAACCCTAACCCTTACCCTAACCCTAACCCTAACCCTAACCCTAACCCTAACCCTAACCCCAACCCTAACCCTAACCCTAACCCTAACCCTAATCTTGGATTGTTCTTGCGGTGTTCATTCACCCTAACCCTAACCCTAACCCTAACCCTAACCCTAACCCTAACCCTAACCCTAACCCTAACCCTAATCTTGGATTGTTCTTGCGGTGTTCATTCATCCTATACCTAACCCTAACCCTAACCCTAACCCTAACCCTAACCCTAACCCTAACCCTAACCCTAACCCTAATCTTGGATTGTTCTTGTAGTGTTCATTCATCCTAACCCTAACCCTAACCCTAACCCTAACCCTAACCCTAACCCTAACCCTAACCCTAATCTTGGATTGTTCTTGCGGTGTTCATTCATCCTAACCCTAACCCTAACCCTAACCCTAACCCTAACCCTAACCCTAACCCTAACCCTAACCCTAACCCTAACCCTAACCCTAGCCCTAGCCCTAACCCTAATCTTGGATTGTTCCTGCGGTGTTCATTCACCCTAACCCTAACCCTAACCCTAACCCT